>NW_019214287.1:0-66054 GCF_002532875.2 Varroa jacobsoni
TACGAACGATTGAAATTGTTGCCATTAAATCTCTTGTGTTTGCGCGGAAGTAAAATACGCATACGGTATCAAATAATTAGGTCAAGATTTGTAAGGTTTCGGAAATCGACCAGTGAATAAGCAATAAAAATCACTCCGATCTAATATTCTTTCTTTGCCCGATACCCTAGCTAAATTAAGATACAATAACAGAATAACTGAGTTAGCAGAACTGATAAGCATCAGCTCTGTTGATCCTGCCGACAATAGTTCTCCTAATGACTAAGGGTATATGCCTATATTTAAATTTCAATAAATTGCCTACAGATAAAGGCAATAATGGAGATCCATATTGTACAATGCGTTTATTTTAATCATTTTATTATATATGTTATACTAGTCTCAGCCGCTATCACGTATCTAGGTTTTGCTGTCTCTGTTTTCAACTAGTTACGCCGCCTTTCGAATAGAAAACAAATAATTCATCTTGCTTTGTGTACCATTGAATTGCAAAAAATTAAGATCTTCACGAATAGGTTTATTTTTAGTTATAGTAGAAAAAAATCTTAAAATTTAGTGTTAAGTCCCGAATATTTATCGAACAAATCGTTCGTTCGGAACATTCGTTTCCGGCAGCTGTAGCTATAGTATACTTGTCACATTGCGTACAACATATCACTTTTGTCCGTGAATCAAGCGCTCTAAGAGAGTTGATTAAAATGATTTATGTATTGGATGAAGGTCTGATCAAATGTAAGTTAAATTAATGAAATAATAAATGTACATTGAATGTATCGTTGTTGCTATCCTAATGGATATTTCTCGACGCTGCCTATACATGGCCAGCCGGTTTATTGTTACTACCGTGTTAAAGCCTCTATTTAAAACAATGACTGCTCTTTTGGACAGGGCAGACTCGTTGCATCTAGTAGTGTTGACCTTAATCGTGCGAAAGATCGTTGCAATGCATAGAATTGGCCATCCGCTCTATCCTTTTAAAGATCTTCAGCTGTATGCTTGGCCTGACTGAACGAGAGGACCCATTGCTCCGACCACGGTAGGTACTGCGCCGCCTTCTGTTGCGGCTTCGGGCACGTTTCTATTTACTGTCTCTGTTTTTACTAACATCCTGATCTGCTCCTTCGTGCCGGATGTTGATCCTGACATTACCAAGACCATCTGCCTTTCTCCTGTTTGTGCATAAGAACAACTGCTCGCCTGTCTGCAAGCGGCGCGATAAAGCGCTCTGCTGCGCTTCGATTGAATAAAATTTACTTACTCTTTCGCGTTTGATAATGAGTATATTTGCTCGACTGATTTAGCCGACATAATTTACCATTGGCCAGTGACATTTCATAGTAGCTTCGTTCGATTTCAGCTGATTGTGTATACATCGATTTTTTTTTTTATGCAGCGATAAATTTGGTGCTGAGACGGTAGCTTACGCATTTCTGCTTTTTGCTTTGACTTCTCGACATTGGGTCCGTATAACCTACTCATGCTGAGCGCCGCTTGAAGTTGCCTTTCTTGGCAGGCCCTTTTCGGTACAAGTCCGAGGAGTCTACTAGTCTTAGCAAACCGATAAGGCTTCCGATTTTTTGCCTTCAGCATCCATTTTAATCGTTCGTTAAACGCTCTCTCCACTGATAAGGTCCATATGGATTTGAAGAGTTCTAAATTCTTACTATTATAGATTACTAGATAGACTTATGGTACAATAAGAACGGAAAATATTGTAATCGGTGCCCCTCTTTACAGTATCGCTAAATTTCTGAGTTAACGTTTTGTCTTCGTTCAGTATTTTAACAGACATTCGAGTTGCCGGAGCGCTCCAAAGCTACCAGTGTCTGAGCGCATTGTGGTTTTTTTTTTAAAATAATCCTCTTTGGCACAAAATATGTTTTTCGGAAATTAGTCCTGCCAACCGTTTGTTATGTAAAATAACTTTTTACACGAACCTTTGAAACATCTAGCTGGCTGCAATGCTGTCTTTACGCGTTCAATTAGATTCGATTTATACTTACAATAGTGCCGTGCAAAGAGATTTTTACAGGAGCGTACGTACGAAATCGATGCACCATTGACAAGATCTACACTTTGTTTAGACCTTTATTATTTATCGATGTCAATACCACTATTTTGCTTTGTTATGCCCAAAACACCATTGAATGAATCGCTCACTATACAACTGCGTTTTGATCATTTCAGTGTACATGACCAGCTCATCAACATGGTATCTTTCTAAAATAAGGACCCTATTAAATAATGATTTCGTGCTTCAGCAGAATATTCGTAGTGAAGGACCTGCACGGACGCTTTGCGAGACTCTAAAGGGGGCCTTAGCAGATGAGGACTAATATCCCCAACCTTGACTTTGAATCAGGAAGCAAGTCCTCAAATAGGTACAACAGATGTACTGTCATTCTGGATCTTTGCTTGCGTAGAATGCTTTTCATTAAAATAAAGCCTTATTATCAAAACACTAACATAAATCCTTCGAGAAGTATTAAGGTGATTATCGACGGGTACCCAGTCGTGTGGCACTCCTATTAAATACGTGCAACTAGTTCAGTTCTTGTCCTCGTGATGGCGCAGCGAGTAACGTTTACATACTAATCGTAGTATGCGGGCATAGACACGCTACGTTCCGCGCTAAGAACCAGCGTTTTTGAGATTTACTTGACGGCTCATATACCTGACGTGGAATACAAAAAAAAAACGTCTTTATCTGATATATTTCTGCGGGATTTTGTTTGGATCCAGAAACTTTGAGGAGAACTGGTACTGTAAAGTGACATGCACTGTTATGCCTTCTACGATAATTTAGGACACGAGCTTCCATACAATCAGATGATACTTATCAGGTACCATGTGCAGTTTGTGCCTGTGTATGAGTGACACGATACTCTCCTTAAGGATTGAGGAGACCCCTTATTGGTAGGGTCGGTGGAAGTAATCGAAGCAGATTTTGAGATAGCATTAGTTCATTCCTTGAAGGCAATCAATGCCTAAGTTCCGTTCGAGACGTACAGGCGTTTTAATACTAACTCAGATGATTCATACCATCGATTCTCTAGACAATCGCCGGTACGAAGGCGAATGGTACTATCATGCAAACTGAATCAATCATTGACGTAAAGAACAAAGTTTTTGATATTGTGTCCTGGCCATACAAGATGCTGGAAATAGCGATGCAGCTGCATGAGGCGTATATAGTAGAAAGCTTATGTAGTGAATAACGGTTGGAGTTGAAAAGTAACGTAAAAAATTAGTGGTGACATATGTATGGAACATTCGGGTGTATGCGATTCTATCAAAAATAGGAGTACGTTTACAAAGTCCTAAATCTGCTCCTATACGTTTGTAAGTTATTCAAAGAAAGTATATCAATTTGTCTTGACATGCTTTTGTGAAGCTTGACTCTGAAAACTGATAGGGTAGCGCTGGTTGACCTACAATGCGCAGGATTACCAACGCGATTTTAACTACCATAGCAGTAGAGATAGAATCGACATATATTGCCGTTTTCAATCTACTTCGTCGATGACGACAGTTCCAGATTTAGCTTTGGAAATCGTGTAGCCATTGCAGCGGGCTCCTCAAGCTGTTCGTTAGCAGTTATTATTACTCAGGCCTGTTGCGTTTGTCATATTGTGTAAAGTTCGGTAACTGTTATACACAGCGGACCACGACTGCTACTATTGCATTATTACCTCAGATATTTTTTTGCGCACGGCAGTTGCTCAAGACATTAGTAAGTTAAACTATCGGACTCTGTATACATATATATACATAGTGATTTGTAGATCTGTTTAGAGATGTTTCGCTGAGATTCCTAGGCTTTACGCGGTTCGAAAGCCATTGATAGACCATAAGTATGCGGACGTATATATAATATATCACTGCATAACAAATGATCGAACATAGAAAAATCAAGCGTAGAAGGAGATATCTCCGCTACTCGATCTGTATCTGCGTACACCAAATATAGCACATAATAAATAATTATAATAACAACAAAAAGAAAAATGATACATATGTTTTAATACGAAGCGTGATTGTTATATGAAAAATGGTATCTCCTATTCCGGTGCAGTATTTGTCATAACAGGAAAATTTTTTTAGTTGAACCGATGCGAAATGTTTGCGACATTGCCGTTTGGTACTCCATCTCAGACAGTTGGCTTTCAATGCGAAACTGTCTGTCTGCTTCCGGATTTGGGCCTCGATCATCGCGGCTTCCAACGACTCGCAGGCAAACAAGTTAGCTACTGAGTTATCCCCGCGATGACGGAACATAGCTGGCTAAAATTAACCCGAAGACGCTGTTTGTCTGGTTCAGCTCGATCCGGTCTGTCGTTGACTACAGTCCCGGACACATGTTTTCTAGTGCTCGTATGCACCTATCCTCATCGCTTGATGCTCACCTGTTCTGACGCCTCCTCCTCGAGTACAAAGCCATCCGCACTGAAATTGAATGATGAGCCGCTCTGAGTTTCAAACGAGGGCAAAGTGCAGTTCATTATTACGGCCAAGCACGACTAGAAAAAGATGAGTCAACCTAGTTCGTTTGTCAGCAAAGAAACATAAAGGGCAGCCTTAAACAGCGACACCTGCAAGCAAAAGCAGCAAAAGAGGAGAAAAAAAAAACATCTGTAGGCACATTGAAGTATATCGAGTGAACGATTGAGCATTTGATTGAAAGCAATAACACTTACTTGATAGAAATACTTTGTTAAATACAAGAAACCATCATCTAGACTGAAGCCAATGATTGTTAACACTGCAGCGGGGCAACGTCAATGCAATAATGCCTTGTAGGCAAGCCGTAGGAGAATTATAATGGAATAGGGCGTACGCGATTTCGCTTCTCAGTCGAACGATATCAGCCAAGCATAGAGCAACTTCATACGTCAGTGACCTTTTACTTTCTTTTTCAGCTTTCCAATGTCCCTGAAACAGTTCACATTTCTTCATCCTTCTCTTGCTCTTCTTCTTGCTGCTATTATTTGGTCATCTGTAGTTATCACCACCATTGACTTATCAATATTACAGTATCTGTACCCCACAAAAATTTGCGTAGCGATACACAACGCTTTGTTGACGCACAGCACATGAATACTAGATAAATGGCACTTTAGTATGAGAAGCTAGTCATGTAAAGTAGCTGAACAGTACGTGTTTCCAAGGAACTGATTAAAAAGTAGCACAAGGAATCGTACGCATCGAAATGGCGGTATGGGGAAAAATCTGATCCGCAGAACGGACTTACACGTAAACCAGAGACTTGCAACACTTTAAGACAAACCTACAAAGAATAGTGCAAGTGGAAGAATCCCATTTGAGGGTTATAGCTTTAGAAGAAGGTGCTTTACTCTATCACTCTGTACGTTCATTACATTCATTTATAAATTTTCAAGGCAAAACGGCATGTCCGAAGTAAGAAGGATGTTTCAAAGCAATAAGCTGTATTGGGGTCTAGTTTCAGTAACTTTCTGATATCAATGTAACTACCTTTATTTTTATGTTGGTTTTATTTGTTAGTCAGCTAACTATCGACCACTCATCTGACTTAGACCTCAATAGATGTACATGTTCTCCTTTCCAGGCAGTTAACATGGTAAATGCCTGTTGTCACCACCCTCGGTTACGAAGCTAAAACGGTAATTCAATCATCAATCAAGCTTCGCTTGGCAGTGAGAGGGTTCATATTGACGAAGATGGATAAACGTTACGAAGTTTTTAAAACCTCTCATATTCGCTCCGTAAGACAAGGCGATTTTCCTTTTTTCAAGTGATTTTCATTCCACAGAAAAAGATTTTAAATATTTCTGTTAATTAACGTAAAAAACTGATGGCGTGTGCATTAGCATTTTGGTACCGATATATTTGCAGAAATCGAAAAGCATGAGAAGACCCACTATTGTCACAGGCCACACAGCGGCGTCAGGCTCATTCTCTATAAAGCCAGCAATTCTTGAGCGAAGCGCACATCCTTATGAGAAATGTCACCTTCTTTCACGCAGGAAAACCGGCACACATCGTTCATATTGACGCAAAGTTATAAAAAAGAGGACTCGTACAATGAATATACATTTCACGCACAAACCCTCGTTCCTGTATTGAGTAGTGTGAACCTAATTTATTTCAGAGTCACAGCCAAGGCTGCTGGTTACTATTATATAGTGCTGGGCCTGGATATCATTTTTGCCTCTAGATCGGCGTTATTTGTTTCACCGATCACTCGTTTACGTTTTGTTTTAAAATTTTGATTTGTGACGTGATTATGCTGTACAATATTCCATTGTCTTCTCTAGTTACCAACGATTTTTCTCTATTTCTCGTCTCACTAGCGGTTTGACATTTACGATCTGGCCTATTCAGGCGTCAACATCAGGCCAATTGTTACTGCTGTGCAAAGGAAGACTGTGATTTTCGTTGTTTATTTTACTGCAGCCCTACCTAGGTACTTCATTGATTAAGATGAGTTGCGTGCCTAGCATAGGTTAAAAAATAGTCACCCGCAAATCGATTGCTTTGCACGAACTTGCACTTACAAGCCTCGTAAAGAATATAGACTCGAGAACAATTACCCGCCGATATTGAGGCTACAGACTGTAGCGTAAATATTCCTAGCCACCCTGATTCAATCCGAATATGCTGAAAGACTCCGTAGATACTGTTGTACAAAGTGATATGAAATCAAAATGGATCCTTTACATTTTTCGACCGGAATGGAATTAGCGTAGCGAGCAAAATTTTTTTTTTTTTAATTTAATGGGGCTTATGTTAAAGGCGTACGCCAAACGAACATTGAACGTAGCTGCATAGTGCTAAATTGGCTTATTTCTATTCGCCTTATAAATAACTCTGACGACGTTTCAGCTTAGCTAGATTTCGATTTTAGTCAAGTTTATCGAAACCTAGATACATGGCACGGGTATGATATTTTAAAGTATGCATAATCTGCACATATCAAAGCATGATACTGGGCGTGCGAATCGAGAGTTTAACATGAATCATTGGTAGCGTCTCAGTGTAGCCTTGACGCTGAAGGGGGTGCAGTAAATAGCGCCGATGCTATGGAAAAAAAAAAGCGGATTATGTGACCAAAATGAAATTCACCTAACCAATTATTATTGAAAATATCCGTATCGTTAGCCCATGCAGTCCCACTAAGCGAAAGTCGCAGCTATATGAAACGCTAATGACTTTATGGGAAAAAATAAAAGTGCCCTTTCAGAAAGAGGGCCCTGATTACGGCCGGAGCAGTTGATTTACTGCTGCCAGATCAGTAATCCTAATTACTTGTCTATCGTAGGTCTATATGAAATTCCGCTGTATCGTGCGGAGCCCGTCTTTGAATCACCTGGTTACCAGCACATGCACATGTTGCATTTTGTTCAAGAATAAGCAATGTGCGCACCTACGCCTCTATAACCATCATGCTTATTTTAGTGTATATAATTATTCATGCTAAACTATGATCTATAATTATGCGTATCCGCAGTGAAGTACGTATGCTTCACTGGAAACCATATGTACAATGTTGTAGGTACGTGAAATATATACCCATGGGCGTATATATTTTACACAAATCCTTTAAAAGTTATGTTGTATTCTAACGTCTTTCAGTTTCGCTGTAAAGTTAGCATCGACGGCATCGTATTTGGCATATGTTCGAAATAAAGTGGCCCTCCTCGGTGAGGTCCACATAGCCTTCAAGGCAATCATGTGATACAACTGAAAGCAGTGGCCGTGATCAAACGTAAGCCACCTCAATTCGTCATTGCAAGTGTAATCATAGGACAGATAGGACAGATATAATAGAAAAACAGGAATACTTGGTTTCTTTATCGTTCAACAAATGCAAAAGAAGTATTTAGCTCTTCCATATAACTCCATCTTTTGCCAGATTTTATAAATACCACAAAAGCATCATGATTATTCCATATTTTGCTTTTATATGCCAGCTGTTCAAAGCTCCATGTGCTTAAGGTAATTTGTTCAAAGTTCAGCACGTACCTAGAAAATCACACAGAGTAACCAAGCTCCAAGACCGCTATTCGCCTTCAAAGGTTAATAGTCACTATTTTTCTAATTATTAATGTTAAATTGGCCTAGCTCTAGTCCTGCACTCAAGCGTTACCTACTTGTTCTATATATATATATATATATATATATATATATATATATATATATATGTAGAAAAATAGAAAATCTCGTTGTAGAACTTCTTTGAAATGGCTTTGCGATTTTTAAAAATTTTAGAGGATGCTTAATACAAGATGACAGGGTCTTACACAGAGGCTTATTTATAACACCTTTATCAATATAATGTAAGAGTAAGAGATGACTATGAAGATGATGCAGGACGCACGATAGAAATACTATCACATACATGCGATGAAATTGGTACATCATCAATTCAAATATAACAAGCAAAATATCTAGTCAAACAAGTATTTCCTGAGACATTTCGCGGCAGTTGACAAAGGAGTTCTCAAGAAAATCAAAAGAAGATGGCTAGTAGATATTTTTAGCCTACTCTTATTTTGTAGCATGTTTCATGTTTGCTTTTTCAGGTCTTAGGTAGGTAAAACTTCATCCAACAATCTAAAGATCAATAGTTTAACTTCAGTGATCTTTAAGCAATTGATCATTCGAAACTGCAAACTCGACGCGTGGCCCTCATATATTTTGTGGAATACGTGTGTCCCGCATAAACACGATCTTAGATTACTAAACAATGTTCTAGAGGTGTATTCTGACTTCTGTAATGTGCGCTTTGTATTTGTGCTAACAAAAAAATAAAAACAGAATGGTTGATCGGCAAGGGAAATCTTCTCATAAAGGTATTCATAGATAGTTAATTTCTAGGCGCGCATTTTCCTTAAGGCAAAACTTGCTTTTTGAAAAACCCCATATGGTCTGATAACGTTGCTTAAGTTACGATATCTATAGTTTGACTAGAAATCGTATTGCAAGTCCTTTTCGAAATACTGCGTGTTCCTTAACTTCTTGTCCTCAGATTCTATTTTTTGCGTCTTAAACTGCCTCAGTTGTTCGTAGGACAGCCACTATTTTAGATATTAAATTCAAATAAAGTAGCTGTAACTGTTTTGTTCAGAAGTTAAATTTTCAGCGAAGAACAGATTATAGCCTGATAGAGTCACTGGCATTTTGAATCGTACGGTTTTTAACGCAGCGCAAAACGGGCTCCAGATCGAGTTGTTTTAAGTTTTGGTTATCGTCACTTTGCCCGCTTATTACGTCGACGAGAATAGCTGGCATATCACCGTTTTGCCAGTAACGCTTTACGCTAAAAATTATTGAAAGCCGTACTAATATGCCCAGTTATCCAATCTGCCAAGAGCGTTATCCTGACATACATTACATTATTAGTACTTATTGAATGATGTGCTGTACACGTCTTGGGCGAGTGCACAGCTTGGATATCCTACAGATAAAATGTTTACGGTTCAAGTAGATTCATTGAATTCTGGTCAAATTATATTCAAGCGTTTATTCATCAAAATGGCCAAAGCGTAGAACGTATTTAAGAGTATTGGTAACAACGAATACATGGATAGGCACAGAGAAAAGTATAGTAAATGGTCTGGCCTTAACGATTACAATTTCGTTTTCTTTAGCTTAAGATGATATTTCGACACACCATTTTATTCTAGGTTTGTTGCAATTAACAATCAGTATATTTTTGCCATTTTTCGGTCGTTCTATGATCAACATAATACAATGCCTTTTATGAATTCCATTTTTTACACCGGCTCGTAGAGGCTTCCGCAGGTACTTTATGGATAAGCAGTTGGCACGTCTTTCGTTTGACCGCCCTTGGTCTTTATGAGGCTGTTGCTCTCGAACTAATGTAGGCCCAACATGCATAGCACCTCTTAACAATCCTTCTTTAAAGACACGGTCATTTCGGGGCAGCTTGCGAGACTATTCGCTTTCATGATCTATAAGGGATATGGTGCGAGCTGTGGTCGTTGACTTGGGTGACGTTCAGTTATATGGTAAGGCCCTAACTGGTCAAACATCTACGGTGCCTTGTAATGCTAATTTCTGATCTCTCATACACTGCTATGAGCTTTAGCACACGTCGCGACCGCTTAATCCTGTAGACTTAAGCTTCCGACTGTGACGTGTGCCTCTTATTACGAATGTTCGTCTTTGCTGATGTCGTTGCCTCGGTTATATGAACAAAGGGTTAAAAATAAGGCAAAATCATAAGAAGTAAGCAGAGATATCCTGTGTTTACAAGGAGCTCGATTGTTCCTTGTCGTCGCAATCGATTTATACTCACAGCCATCTTATCTTCCTATCGCTCTTACCGATCGTTAGTTATGCTGTCATCACTACCCCTTTCTGCATCTCATAGACTGACTACAGAGTGGGGCACAAGATGTGCCAGTCAAGGTCAGAGTAGACGTGCTCTGTAAGCGCAAACAAACACACACACAGTCCTTGTCCTAACCCGTATCAGGGCACAAACTAGAGGATCAGGACCAGACTATTGCCTTCCATTGTACATTACCTAGTAGAAACGGCCTCGAACTTGAAAGGTTTGGGTGCTTCATATTTTTCTGTCACCAGTAACCACCTACCTACCATTGAACCGATTAGTGCTCCTTAGCTGAAATGCGCTACGAGTCAATAGAACACGTAGGACGACTATAGGTGTTCCAAAGAACATCACGAGCGGTACGCTTAAGCAGATTATTGGAATCCTTCCATCGTGCAGCATGCTCTTCTCCTGCTTACACTTAATGTGCTTGTCCACATTGTCCACCTGGTAAAAACTGAAGATTCCCATTCAACGATGTTGGACAATATTCTCGCTGATGCAAAAAAACTGGGTCGCCATATTATACAGTATTGACTATATTATGGTAGTTACAGAGCTGAGTCAATAAAATTCGAGGCTGACAGTCAAGCCGTGAGTTGGTCGGAACAGGTAACTGTAGTACGAATACGAAATAAACTTTGCATCATGGGTAAATTGACCCAGATCGCTGCGCAAAACAATGCCGTATCCTCATTCAGCAAACCATGTAAAAATTTCTATTCGCGGCTGGCCAAGGAACAAAGCTCGTACAATCAACGTGAAGGGATAAGTTTGTCACGTCTAATGCTGCTCTGAAATAAGGAGGTCCGCCTATGCCAACGATGTCCAAGGGCCGCAGCATATAGTAAAAGTAGTTCTAGCTAGGTCGCAGGTACTACGACATTGTATTGTCGCACTTTGGTCCAATAGATGTAACATAAAATAAAACAGACAAAATAATCAAGCACTTTTTCAGTGTATATATTTTCAGGCTTTACCGATCAGCCAACTACGAAGCCTTCAAAGTTGAGCTTAGAACAACGTTAGAAGAAATTTTTAATTTCTTGCATCACGCGAGGGGGGTAGTTACCTGATATGCAATGCCTATTGCGTGGGCATTAAATTGCTTTTGTTTTAAGTGGATCATGCGCGACATTTTTAGTCAAGTAGAGTCCAAGAAAAGCTCGACAAAACTCGGTAGTTTTCAATAACTACCAAGTACGTGCAGCTTCATTTAGCTCTACATACGTAAGGTATTCTAGTATTATAAGAGTCTGAAGAAATACCTAATTAGGGCTGCTATTATGCAGCGTAACATCTGGCCTGCTGTCGTTATGTAAAATTCAGACATGTAGTTAACCAGATATTATCAGTCGGATCATGTTTAGTGTCTCTGAAATCTTGGCGTGCGCTAACCGATACATGACCAACATTATATTAGCCTAATATCGGTGGCTTGAAATAAACAACGGCGCGCGCTAAATGAAGTATTTGAAGGTATGACATATGAAGCGTTTAATTTTCATTGAGGAGGTAAATTCAATTAAGATTTTAAACGATTTTTAACTTTAGCAGTGTATAGCTGAAGATCTCCTCAGATGTTTAAACGTATATGTGTATAAAAAATTTTTCTTCAATAAAAAAATAGCAGGAGTATAAGCTTCAATAATAGAATCCGCCGTCATTGCTATTATGAATGCTGGCGAAATAATTAAACATTATGTTAAATTTATGACTCACGTACAGACGTGCAATTGATTTAAAACTACTGAGCCTCTTGAGCATGTGAGCATGCTTGATGTCTTCAACGAACTTTGCAAGCAGCCCTCTGCACAATGGACTGCTCTATTTGCCCTTGACCCCAAATGTCTATATTCGAACCTACCGTTGCGGCAAGCACATATCCGCAAATCTAGAAGCGAAATAAGGATTGTCCAATGCGGAACACTTAGTCGACGACTGTTAGTCCTTTGAAGGACCAACTGCTGTAGTTGTGTCTATGTGCACTCGATATGAGCATTCCAAGGCGATCTCTTCGCTCTGACCTGAAAAGCAACTCAATCAAACATAGTCAAGGTCCTATTTAGTGCGTTTTCAAATCGTTAGACAGTGATACGAACCTCGTTTGCACATACATATGTTACAGAAGCCAAACGATATGCCATTTTGGGGCTATTCCAGAATATAGGAACACCATTGGCACGTGCATGTTTCTAACACTGTCATTCGGCCTCGTGGGTTGTAAGTGACCATCGGCTGGCTGGCCCATCATTCCATGTGGAATAGTACTTTGACTTAGGCATTACGTAATGTCCAAATAATGTGCATCCAGAAGCTTACACCGCGATGGAACTAGTTGTCCTTTCTAAAGCTGTTCTTCATGTTCTAGCACAGAAGCACGAATATGGTTTTAAAAGAGAGAAAAAAAAGAGCAAACTCAAAAATTGACAGACGTAGTAGTCGCTTCACGGAACTCCCAAATACCTTTGTTTGATTTTAGCTATCGAAGTCAAGATGCACTTTACTATGTAATGGACGCATGAGAAAAAGCCTTGGAAGTGTCCTGTTTAATGTATTTAACTACTTATTTTAAATTGCCGTGACTTATACCATCACAATTGCCTAGGGGGCAACAGAGTGCCCCGATTTACTTGGTATAGAACACTGTATAGTACGAATAGATAGAAGATCTTGTCTTTTCACCCACCCGCCGATGTCGTAAACAACGTCCACAGGCTCTTATAAGCGAGGTGATCTTATCGAGGCGATCAAATCAGAGCTGCGACGACTTTTCGTCGCGTCACCCGTTCCAACAAGCATGGTAATGGTAAGAAGACGGCAACCCTGCCCGCGTTGTTTACGGCATAATCCATTCATAGAGACTTGAGATGAAATATTCGTAGAAGGGCAGAACTAAGTAGGAGGCGGCGTCCTGTTAACGAGCGACTTCGTGTGCAAGATTTACTCCTGGAAAAGGATAGCTTAGCCTTTTTTGGTAATGCGTTTACTATATAACAATTGTAAATTGCTTTTCATTGTACCCACAGCATTTATACTTCCGCTGAAAAAAGCTTAGCTTTATGTTGGGGTAAATGGCAAACTGGTCGATGTAGCAATCATCGCTTGAATGATTACTATTTGGATCAATAAACATTGGCCATATATTAGCGTGGGCCACTAGATACTGGACTACTTGTATATTGGGGAAACGGTACGGGCAGTGAAAAAAAAAGCGAGAAAGGAGCGATATGAATAGCGACATCGTTTTCCCTAATCAGGGAGAAAAACAACTAGAAGTAGTTGCGTACTACAGGTGAGTGTAGATACGCGCAGAGTTCTGCGTCTCGAGCATGACAATAGACTAACACTACCTCATTGATTAACATAGCTCGACAAACGACAAATGACGGGGTAAATCGACAATGCAAATCTTAGTGCAGTCCCGCTGGTTGGATGTATGACAGTGACGATTATGAAGCAGCCCATCGCAGGTTCTCTGTCAATTTTTAAGCCATTTGGCCAACAAAGATGGTCAGCAGTAGCGCCTTTGAGATAGATAATGAGCATTTACTTTCGGCCGTCTGCATAAATACTAATTAGCATATCAGCAATAGCCAGAATCGGCTGTTGCTTAGAAGGAGAGTGCGTTAGACACAACCCCTCACAACAGGGAAAGGGTTATTTTTAGCTTCGAACAAGAGCGCCATCAGGGCCATTAGTGACAGCCGATTTAGACTCAGAAGTAGCTATATCAAGTTTTCTTGAACGCATAGAATAGTCATGGACATCGTAATGGAACTACTTACTAGAGCTCGCTCATTACTTTAAGGGGCGTCGATATTTGATGTGTCCTTTGTTTCCAGACGGGTATGGCGGCTTTACGCTCCGATGAACAATCTAATCAATGCACCACTGTTCTGTGAAACTTCTGAAAGTTATGAATATGCCAAAGTTTGATTTCAATCGCCTCTACAAAGCAGATAATGCTATTATTACATTAGATTCGTAGTAAAAAAATCCCAAATATTACCTAAAACCGAATGAACCGCGATACCGCCTTGTATGCTAGATCAAATCCTAGTATTCCATTCCGCCTGTCTTCGCCTATTTTTCGTTGAACCTTACGTTTTCGAAAAGCGTTTGTTCTCTGTAGAAGCTGACTATCGAAATGGCGAGTCGATTGCGGTAACACTCCGGTAGTTTCGCACGGAACACAGGCTATAATCCTCGTTGGCGAAAGTAATACTAAGTAATCGACAAGGAAGTTCGAAGAGTGGCTAACTCATAAACAAAAGTTGACCAAGGGGAACACAAGTTGCTCAACGGCCCCGTTTACTGAGTAGCACTCCATAACCCAGTTCCATCTTTACCTGCACAGAGTACAAGACAGGACTCAACAATTATAGATCCAAGACCATCACAAGCGTCATTTACTTGCTAATAATATGTTGGAGCGTAAAGCACGTGCTAGTGACATTCTTTGACCATATGATCTTCTCTGACAAAGTTAACGAATAAAGCCTGAAGCAGGAGTCAATAAAATTTGTGCTTACGAGTCTTATTCGCGAAGACTTCATTTCTGAAAGTGAAGGCGATATTGGACCTTTTTTCATTCAAACCTGACGGTGGAACAACAACAACAGCCAATGGTGAGCTCTATATTATTATTTTATATGTATTTCTTTTTATGGATCGAAATGAGGGAATTGAATTAAAAGAACTCTTGATTTAGATCAGATGAAGCAATTTGCCCTACCGTGCCGGAAACAGTCAATCTGCTTGAAACGGTGTTCCCAGGCTGGTAGATCTGGTTGCACAGCGGTGACATGGAATTCCCACCACGGTCCTGTTAACTCCTCTCGGTTTTTTCCCGTGGGGCTATGTTTCAAGTATGTATCAAGTGACGTCCAAGACCTGAACTATGATATTCGTAAAATGGTTAGTAACAATTATGCTGAATTATGTAAAGCTGTAATTCAAAATTGTGCAAAACGCATCGATATCATGCAAGTGACTTCTGTAAGAACGCTTGGCTGATTCCGAGCCCCATGTATGATGCGGATAACCCCCCTCCCCCCCCCAAATCGGCATAACGTGAAAATAAAAATACGCACAGGAACCCGCTCCCATACTACCCTGGGGCACTGTAGCAAAGCACGAGCTTTTGGTCCACCCCCTTGAACTGGTACCCCCAACTAGTTCACCATTTGGAAAACGCCACTTGGAAGTGTAAATGATGTAAGTTAGATTTTACCTTAGTAACTTTGTTAAAAGATCCTGTACAACATCGGCGTACGTATCGCGACAGATGCATAATTGTTTCCGATAGCAACATTAGTAGTACAACTAAGTAGTGCAACTCCAACTACAATTAGAAAACTGTACTTATATGTAACTTCGATAACATAATTTGCTGTATTTTAATGTACATGTAAAGTTCATATGCCTGACAAAACGTAGAGCTAGTATATGTTCTTAGCTTTTGAATAAACAAGAACCTTAGCTAAACTGTAATGTAATTTGCCCCTAGTTGGAAACAGGACATTTTCTAAGGGTCGCAGCACGAGTATCTCCACATACCTGTTCGTTAACAGGACAAACGTACTATCATAGTCTTAACTATCGAAGTTAAATTGAACTAAAACGGAAGCTTTTTTCTCGGTCGACATTAACTCTATTCCTAGTGCTTCGTTTAGATATTTCCCTTTATTTACTTATTTTTTTCTATTAAAACAAAGTTGCATTAATTAATATTAACATATACACCAATAAACTAACATGCTAACGCGCGGCGTTCGACAATATGTATATTCAATGATTGTTGAAATGTTTACGAGACATCGTTACTTTGATAGAATACAGCCATAATTGTGGGATGTGCTTATGGAAGCAGAATGTGCTTATGGCGCCGAAGAGTGGCCAAGTAAAAAAAAAGGACAATATACGCATTTTCGGTTAGCAAGGATCACTTATATGATCCTCTCCTCCAAAGCCAAGTCACATAGTATCATAGACAATTAGTATTTCCTTGTGCTCACTAGCTTCTCGGTGATATAGGCTTAGTTCTTGATCATTTTCTAACGTTATCTGTGTTTTTTGTGATATTAAAATGTGCATGCAACATTATTGTTTCTTTATTGATAAATGGGTCAACTTCGTCCGAGGTGTTACATAGCCTCAATTTAAATCGTGTCTATCCAACATCATAGCTACAGCCACCTCAGTATAAAGCTTTGTAGGCAAGTCTGAGTCATCGGGACAGGCCACCATGATGTCACTAGCGTAACTACTCATTGTCAGTTTTATTGACAATTGGTGTAGCACACATTGAGCATATAGTCTATAACCGTAAAAATAATAGGCATCTCTCGCTTTCTATAGACCCGTTCTTATCGGGAATAGGTCATGCAAACGTCATATATTATCAATATTATCAATGATGTAATAAAGGACTTCGCTACTAACCAACTTTCGAGTACATAACATAAAAAAAATTTACGTACAAAATTGCTTAAATTAGGTCATATGAAAATTGATGATCTGAAATACAGAGTTCCTATGCTGATGTAGCCTCATAAGCCGATCGTTCACCCTATATTAGAACCCTATATTCGTGTGTGTACAAAATGAGGATTAAATCACATGCGAAAAATCAGTCTGTTTCCACTTTTTCTTGTTTCTCCACATGTTCGAACTATTTACGAGGCTGTCTAATGATAAGTAGTAAAGTTTCTGTACTATGTCGAAAGCTAAAGGCGAGTTAATAGATCGGAGCGTTTTACATTTATCCTTGGATCTTTTATGTAATCCTTATAAGTTTTCCAGTGATTTGATACGGGATTATTGCTAATATAATCGTATTGGTAAAATGGAAATGCGTCCGCCAAACGCATTATCCCTGAGCATCGCAAGAGCTTTCCGTAAACAGACAGCTTGACATAACAGACTCAACTCCTAGTTACATTCGTTTCCTTAAATAGATATATGTCCACAGAAAGCTACGGGTTCAAATAACACATGTACACACAGTTCCCCCTTTCACATATTCAGTATTAAGTAAAGGGATAGCAGTCGGACGCATATGTGTACTTTTCGGTATACAATGAAGTAAGTGCGTATGTTGGAAGAACTTCGAACAAGTCCATACTTCACAGATGCGTCCTATTTTATGCTAGCATAAATTACAGCATTAGATAGTGAAGCTATGTCACATTTTCAAAAAGACAATGCCTCTTTGTCCTCTATCTCTGCTAAAACTACATTTTACTACGTTATCTGTATGTATGTAACTGATGTATAACGATTTTCATGAGCGATTATACTAGCGTTGTCGTAGATCTTTTTTTGGGGGGATTAATTCATAATCCTATATTATCAAGAAGGAAAAGTATGGATAATGATGCAAGAAACGTAGGCTTGAGTTGATTGTACAGTTACGTAATACGCTTGTAACGAGCGGGGCTGTATCTTTTCCAAAGCGGACTAACGGGTCGCGCAGCCTTTGGCACAGCCGAGAGTGTCTTGCATGAGCCCGCGGCAATAGACTTACGCACTGGGAGACCTCCAGTCGTGCCTGCCGCTGTCATGCTAGTACCCTTAGTGATCTGTGTTGTTTCCTGTACCCCGTAGGATCTATGCTTATTTTTCAAAAAGCGGATTCGCAAAAGTAGAAACAAACCTACATTCCGCCACAAGCTGACATACGTCAAGTATACGTACGGCCTCACAGTCCATATTCCTTTGTGCAAACAATAGCATATTATAAGTTAGCACACAGTTTCGTTTAGGTCTTTTATGTTGTCCTGATAACAAACAAGTTACAATAACTAAAGCCTCAGTTCGTTTCGGCCAAACTGGTCATGATCTTCTCGAACTAGTTTAATAAAATGTACCATTCTTCGCAGAAAGTAAATCTGTTCATTTTCCATCCTTCTCACGACGTTCGTAATGTACTTAGAGGAGTAGGGAGGAAGGGGTATTTTCGGATGCGAGTTGATGAATTCCCAGCAGGAGCTTTCGGGTTTCAGAGTGCGAACGCACCTGGGACCTGCTGTTCTGATTTGCCTAGCTTCAATAACCTTAGCTCTAATCTACGGTAGCTGTATGTTGATATGCCCTTTTCCGGAGTAGTAAGCTTTTTGGTAGCTTTGCCCTCAAGAGATAGTATTGGGCTTTTTCGGCTTATAGCTTTGAATTATGTAAAATAACTCAGCATAGAAAACAGCATATCCCTGTAACGGTTAGCGAAAGGAGTCGTTTTCGCCATTGTTCGGATACTATTTAAAAACACACGTATATATCTCATATATTTATAGTATATATATTGTAGTAGATCATTATTATAACATGAATTCGCGCACTTATACGGAAGAGCCGTAAATTATTCATTCCTGCCATCCAAATGATAATGTTAAGGCAGTTCGGTTCATTTCTGTAGAATCGGTGGAGCACTTGGTAGTAAAGTTGAAGTCGCGAAAGAGTGGTTATTTAAACAGATGACTGAGGCAGAATTCCACGAAAGAAAGCTTAAGCGCTAAATTAAGCAATAGGGGCCTGCCACAAAGGAACGGAAATCGTCACTGGTCCGGATCGCGAGGCAAGCGTGTAGATGTCTGCAAGGGATTTGGTTTAATTACAAGGTCGGTTCAAAGGAAATGTAGGAAAGCTTCAAAGTGAAGCTACATAAATGCTTGTCTCCTCTCCGAGGGAGGCTGGCTCGAGTGAGGAATTTTTCGTCGCTACAGGAAAAAAGCTGGCGAGACAAACTCAGCGAGTTTGTTGTTGCCAGGCGGTCGTTGCAAGATGAACCCGTATAATAAGTGTTATAATTTACCTTAGTAACAAATTTGCCAGCAGAAGAGCTGATCAATTAGTGTTAGAGTGAGTCCCCATGTCGAGTTGGGGTTGGTCGACATTATTTATTATACAAAATATCTGCCGTTTGTCGGCGGAAGCGTCATGAACGAATTGTGCTAGCTCGACAGTAAGTAAGCATCCCTCAGCCTAATAACGGGCATGAAACTTGAATAGCAAGTCAGCCCATCAGACCAATTACCACGAATCTCAACAAGGATGCCGACCTCGCAACGCATCAGTCTGTGAGCATTCGGTAGGTAATAGTTATTGCTGTGAATCTTGGATAGCCAAAGAACTAGGGTTATAATACAACTGTCACAGGCAGAGAAGGACCCCCGCTTAATGGCATGCACTTTTCTGAACAGGGGCGTTTTGGGGTAGGGTATGTACTTGTGCACACCGCTACGACATGTATCAGCCAGAGAAGGTTCGCGCCAAGGGGTGAAATTTGCCAGCAGAACGAGGCAGTATTTGTCGTCATTATCGTCGAGTAAGGAATAGCTACTGTGTACTCTTTTCGTGCCGAATAAACTTCTAAAAAAATCGAAAATATAATTTGTTCTTTCCGAGATCGACGATCCACTTTATCATAAGATTCTATATAACTTCAGGAAAATCTTCAAAAAAATTTCCATTTTCAGATATAAATCAGGAAGGCGCAATAGAGCTTAGAATTGAAAAGATTGGACATTTATCTAAATGGTTCAGAAGGCCATTTAGGACAGTTCCCGATTTTTCATATAGAGATCGACGATCGTCTTTGAGATAAGGGTATCGTGGCTTGAAACCTCTACTTAGGCTTCAACATTCATTCATGTTAAGAGCTTCTATGTCGAAATGCATTTTTAACGCCCCTTTAATTTTAGTGATTTCGGCCTGCTATCAGCCTAAATTCAGTTTGGCTGGATAATTTTTGTAGTGGACATTCAAACAACACTATATACCGGGTCTGCGCTGACCAACATTGCTTGACGTACGGTTCCTATTATATTAGCTGTGAACTAACAAAGGAGTTTCTTTATAAAGAGACTCGCTGAGTTCCCCAGCTAAAAATCGAGTTAAGCTGAACGCAGCTAA
Organism: Varroa jacobsoni; assembly: GCF_002532875.2. Lineage (NCBI taxonomy): Eukaryota > Metazoa > Arthropoda > Arachnida > Mesostigmata > Varroidae > Varroa > Varroa jacobsoni. The sequence continues at coordinate 20,258 of NW_019214287.1, forward strand.
CCCTTAGCGTGGCATTTTTTTTTTTAGCTCATGCGAAAGAAATGTTAAAATATCTGGCTTGTTTAGGCAACACCTTTAAAAGCAGCTCGTTCCAAAAATCCGGATTACAGTCTAGCGCTCGCTATTTGAATACCTCCTCCTATATTCAAGGATACATTTGTAGTCTGTTACCTATATAAGTGATATTTGTGGGATTAGATGGGATTCATGAAAAGTCACATTTCATTAAAATAAAAAAAGCTTGTGTATTCTTTAAGATCGTCTACTGGGCAAGACTTTTATTTGGCTTCATCGAAAGCTGCGCGGCAATCTTCAGTTTTATTTGGTTGTTTGCGTGAATTTTTTAATCATCATCATTATCGTAGCGGATGTTTTCGTCATCCATCTAAGAATCTAAATGTTTAAAACAGTTCTTCATCTATCGTCAATTGAATCGAAACAAATATAATAAAAAACATTGAGACCGTTCAAAAACAGGTAAATAAGCCTGTTCATCACTGTGCCAAAAAGCTATGTCCCAATGCCTTGTACGTTTCGACGTTTGGAAGCTTTAACAACTTGTAATAATGCGTTTAGGAGATGCAGTCGATGAATAATCGGTGTAATATAATTTCTCTTTTTAGTAACTTGACCCAGTTATTATAGGCCCCAATTTTACACATGGACCAAATTGTCAATCCAGGGAAGTCCTGAACTTTTTCGTGGTACCTACATGCTGAATAGCTATGATTTCTCTCAGTTAGATTTACGACATCGAAGCTTGTGTATGTCTACCGATCCCTCCTAATCTTCCTTTAGGCAGATTACGAGGGATTGGCTTCTTATGCATGACAGTGTCGACGATCGCTTCAACTTGATGTATAAGGCCAAGGTTATTAGGTTTAGAGATCAATCTCAGGTAGATTGCTTTTGCACTTGTCGATCTGATGACGTCGAGTCGATATTAATGATCTACCGTTTAGGGTGACTTGTGACAGATGTTGGAATTCTTGCCTATGTGAATTACAAAAAACCTGAAATGGGGTTTTTATTTTTACCCGTCGAAATGCTGCCCCAACGACACGAATCTGCGGAGGTACTTTTCATCGACTAAAAGTGGTGCCATTTCCGTTAGATGATCGGTCAAGTTCAATTTTCGAGATTAGAAAACGTTATTCGAATGAAAAGTCAAAACCATGATGTTTAATCATAATGGGTTACACGAGTCAAAAGTTACGAACCTTGTTATTATACTTCTTGCCCGGCCGAATCAACATCATTTCGTTGATGCACAAGTATCACTATTTACTTTAAAATATGCTTTTCAAAACTTTCTAAAGAAAAAAAAATGTTTTCAGACTGTTGTACGTGTCGAGCGTTGAGGGAACTTGTCCAGCTGTCATTAAAAGAAAAGATTTATCTAGTCACTCACCCCTTCATGATCATATACATATATATATATATGTATATATATATGTGTAAATGATTCTTTCGATGTTGTGGTGCGTTACATTATTTCAATAACAATAATATAAGGTACTTAGTCCAAGAGAATATATGCACAAATCATTGCCACGAAATTGGGCGTCTGCTCGTAGCAAAATAACAATGTTGGTATGCAATCGATCGGATGTGTGCCAATGTCGTTATTTTACAAGCGTCCTGTCTTCTAGAAGATGCCTACGGAATGTCTGAGCGAAATATTCAATCGCTAAGCTCATTCTGTTTGAATCCTTAGTTGATATCTATTAGTTATTCCACAATTACGTGCAGATGTTTAAAAGCACAACTGGTATATACATCCTATAGTGTTTATGAGATCGACAAATTGTGTTTTGAGTTAGTTCTAGTAGTAATCTGAACACTTAAGATTCCTGATGTGACCTTGTGAAGCCCTGTTAAACATCCGCTTTTACAAGGCTATCCTTCAGCAGTCACGAAAATCCATTGTGTTACTGAGTCATTCCCATTTGCACCAATATTGACTATAAGCAGTTCGTTTAGCAGAAAAAACGTCGCGCCATTTACCACTGGACAGCTGTCGGCACGTAAGAAGTCTTTTTTCACCGTGGGCTACTATCAATCTACTTGAAATTATTTCATTTAGCCTAAAACCTAAAGATAACAGAAGGCGAGTAGCTTGTTTTTCCCGTCCAATAGTCATTCCACGTCGCTTTAGCTACTTATTTAATTCTTTCCTTTATCTACTTTTATATATCTAAGGTATCCCTCAAAGTCCCCTAGGTTTTTCTGCCTGCTCGTACAACATGATAGTGTTGTGTTGATTGAAGCTTCCGACTGAACTGATCCTGCCTGTCAATACGTTCGGCCTAATTAATCCACGTTTGTGGCAAAATTGTGGAGGCTCTTTTGTACAATGCTTTTCTATCTTACAATAAGTATATGTATTGTTGTCGCTCTAGGCTAGCTCGGTTTTTCTATACCAAACATAAACAAAGGTGATTAAATATTTGCTTTAGCTCCTTTTGCTTTTCGGCACAGGAGGACGATCCGATCTTAAGCTCTGCTAGAAAACGGCTGTGTTGTTGTAGTAAATAAGAACCATATCCTTGCAGACCTTTTGAGTGATCTTGAAGTGAGCGGTAAACAATCTCCTAAGCCAAAGTCTCGGGACAAGGACCGCAGGTGGTGAAGTTCAAAGTCAGTTTTCGGCCAGAGATCATGGCGCTACGGATCAGTTGTGCGTAAACCCAAGAAATGGCCAATCGTCCATCAAGACATACATCTGTATTCGAAGACGGATGCGTTCAGGGCGCTTCTAAATAATAAGTCATTGTGTAACGATGTGGATAAACATTAAACGCGCGTTCCGACAAACGATCAGCTAAAATCTGTCTATATTTTAGTGTCCCACCCTAAATGCCCTTTCCTAAGCCTAAAAAAAGCACTAGCTTTATTTCCAACTTGAACGACTGTCTACTACGCAGAACAAAAAGACGAATTAAGATGCCTCTGAATATATCTCTGTGTTTATCTGCCACATTTGCAAGGTTGCTTTTGAAAGATATTGTTATGTGGGGATTCTTATAGAACGCCGTCGAAGGGAACCACTGTCGCTATTTTGATTTTAATTTCGTTGATTGGCGCTAAATTATGAACATGCGACTATTATCTTATTTTACTAAAAATTCAAATATTATGCTTTAATGTTTTTATGCACGTGTCTGCTGCTTTCGATAAATTTAGTTAGTAACATAGTGGGAATAACGGTGTTTTCGTAGCGCACAATACTGTTGACAACTATATCCAAGTGTAAAGCCTTACATATATTTCAATCTCTCGCGCTACCAAATTAGCTAGACGTATTCTCTTGCTCAGACGATCATCTAAAAGAACCCGCTCCGGTACCCTTGTCATGCTTGCTTATGACATACAAAAAAATGATTGATACGGATAAAGTACAGTGTGACATTATATGAGAAGCAGTTGCGATTATTGTAAATAGCGACCTTTTTGGTATAGAAGTTTCTTCTGAATTAAGTAAGGTGCTACTCCAAATGAGTTTGGAGCTTCAATATGCGCCCATTTGTGCCATGTGTCTAATGCAGGTCAGGAAACTATGATAGCAGCATATCTTGCCAATGCGCAAAGATGACGTAAGGTTGTGCCACGCTCAAGGTGTGGTCAATCGCATATGAGTTCGTTGACTGATTGAACATGGAAATACTGTGCAATAATAATCGCGGACTGGGTTGTGGCTTTCCTAGCACGATCAACTTTCCTTGCTGGAATGAAAAACATCACAAGAAAGCGAAACCCTTATGACGACGCTTGCTTTCGTGCTTATAAGTGGAAACACAGCTCCGTCGGCTTTCGAGTTCCCTAGGGTGCACCTGAAAAAAACGTATTCTAAGCGCTGCACCCCTTTAATGCTGAGTGTTATCGAATCCGTCCGCACAAATCACAAAAAAAATACTGTCTTAAGCATTTCATCGCAATTTTTCGGTGTTTCCCAAAGAAGCCATACCTGCTAACCATAGATAACTACAAAACTCATACAGGTCTAACTGGCATTAACTTGGCTTTAGAAGACGGAGTCCACATCGTTCACGCTGTACGAAGGAACTACTAGAGCTCGTCTTTAGTCTATTTAAGGCTTGAATTCGTACAGATGGACAGAATTTTGTCGCTGCTTACGGTAAAAGGACCAAAATCGATGAAATATCCGGTTCGGCAAAAGGTACGTACGAAGGATTATTCATGATGGCATATATCGTCAAAAGCTCTCATAAAACAAGTATCTCTCTGTCGAACGAAATCATATTTACAGAAGATGACTTTCTTTCTTCAGTGGACCGTTAGGCCATCATGGAGCTTGATTTTAACAAAGCAGTCGTTAATTTGCGGACAATGGAAGATGTACGACTGACAGTTCGGGTTCCGATTACCATCCTATCGGAAGGAGCAAGAAATAATTTGTTAGCCATCCGCTATTCTAAAAAATCAGCATTAGTAGTCTTGTTTTTAAAGATGTGAGCTCGTTTGTCAAATGACCGATAATGTCAGTTCCGTTTAACGATGCTATCCAAATGAATGTGCTACTCGTTTATGTAATAATATCTGTTTTTTTTTGTTGTCCACAAAAACAAACTCGTACAATTAGGACATGTTCAACCGAGTTTATAAGAGCTGTATCTGACCAGGTTAATCGCCGTAGTTGGTTTCTTCGCATAGAAGATTAATGGCCTCTATAACCTCACCTTTTATCTGTATAGCCCAGCCAAGTGGGGCTATATGTGGCAGCCAATGACAGGCGTCTCTAATGGATCCCAAAAACTAGCGACTTAGTGTTCCCCCGTTTGGTACTCTACACTGGTATGCTTTTTCTTAATGGTAGTGTTTACTAAGTTTTGACCCTTTTTTTTGCGACAAGGATCTCCGTATGAACACAGATAATGTTCTAAGACTAAATTACATAACTGGCCGATGTTTACTACTAAGGGTTTACAGAAAGACAAATTTTCCTAGTAAAAACCACTTTAATTTACTAGCTGTTATTCTATAAATATTATAAAAAGAATGTTTCGAGTGTCGCGTTCGGTATTGCAGTTAAGCATTGTACAAAATATACTATCTGGACCATTTTCTTGGCTTCAACATATTTTGAAGCATTTCCGTAAATGGAAGTAAACGCACCACATAGCTAGTCCACGCTATTGTCCGCGTTGTGAACCTTAGTAGTTTTAGATACATACCCCAGACTACGTTCGTATGAATAAATTCAGCAACCCTTTCGAGTAAAAATTATATTTATGATACATTGCTGTTTTCGTTTTTACTATCTGAAACACTCTGTAATAGTTACCTTCATCCAGCTGTTTCACATTAGAAGTAATGCCCCCGCCGCAATCGACAACAAAATGGCCAACACGGTGCTACCAGAAAGTAGCTTGTCACCTTTAAAGCACTAGGTAATTCAATCCTTTTGGCTTATTAGGAATGCCCTTCATGTAAATTGTCGCATCTTCATGTGAGAGATCTTCTTCTCTGTTTAAAGATGCATTCTTCAATGCCAATGTCGCTTTTTGCTTTAATCACTAAACCATATCATTATTAACAGTTTACAAAAATAGTCTTCATTAGATTAAGTGTTTACGCGAACTTTTTTTAGACTCATTTCATTAAGGTTGAACAAGTTCCGACACACATGCGTAGTTCCTCTCTAAAGATCATTATTTTTTTGTAAACTCAAAATATAATTAGATTTAGCGCTTGAATAGATACCGTGATCATGTGCATGTGACGAAAGGCCTTGGCTTGCACATACATCTCACAAATCAAACAGTCGTCAAACAGTCGGGCATATGTACGTCAGCCCAATAGTTGGAAGTGTTTCTCGCTAAAAGATCGCAAGTGGCGGTGCTTGTGCTTCCAACTGCAGTTGCAACGATCGGTGCCTCCCGCGCTCGGGAGAGGGCGGCCATCGTCCTTGGAGATCTCTTCCCGTTCTGTGGGGTATTGGCCCTTTCCACGACCTTGACAAACTTTCCCTTCTTCGACAAGGATAGTCACTGGCAAACTTGCGACTACGACGATTCTAAATGAAGGCCGGACCATAGTTAGATGTCTTCGCCGATACGTGTTCCTGCGAATCTGTCTACTGAATATGCTTGTAGGTAAAAAACTTGAAAGACGATCTAGTAACTCTATCATATATGATTAGAAAATAGAGTAAACCACCTATCCGACATTAGAATCTATTCCCAGTAGACATACACATTATCAGTTATTCTATATCATATACGTTGACGCCCGAACTATGGTAACTTACTTTCAGTACCTTTACTTATAAAATTAGAAATCGGCCTTCGGGTACCGTCATTGTTTCGATTTTCAATATTATATCTCGTATAGGTCATATATGTAGGTAAGTTATCTTAAAACTGCCAGCACGGACAGATAGTAGATGAATGATCGCTACGATGCATGCATATTTACTGTAGAGCAAAAAAAATAGCTTGAAGTAAATAAAAGTTTAGCAGTTTGATGAAGTAACAGACACATGCTCGGAAAATTTCTGTTAACGTTGGCAGCGGCTAACAGGAGAGGTCTAAGGTATATGTTCAGAGTACTTGAAAGAAGATCTATGGGACAGACTAAGAGCGGCTGACAAAGGATCTGGTTTACAAGAATCGCATCTACTGATGTTGGAGTGGTATTATATATATATATATATATATATATATATATATATATATTCAATTAATTTTACTGTAGTAAACAGCAAGCCATATAAGTGTCGACTAATTTATTATAGATAAAACCCAGTGAAATGTGTAAAACGCTAGAGCGCTTGCACAGTAACGACATGTTACAATTTGACATTTTCAGTCACGGACAATCTATGCTTCGAGCAGAAAGTTGATAAACCTGAAGTGAAAATATCTACAGAACGTTTTTTTAGATTAGACACATCTGCGCGCCAATTTACATATACGGTACTCATCGGACGAGACTGGATTGTTTGGGGCTCACACAAGCCACTTACAAAGGTCAATTTTTCTGCAGTGTATCAGCGATTCGATTTACCCAAAATTCGAGAGATCTATGGTAGTTTGGGTAACTTAAATGTGCACAATTAGCTATGAAATAATCTTACTTACTTACTTACTTTCGCTCTTCTTCTGCTGAATGACCATCTGGCCGCACTTTTGCAAAACTTAACAGTATCCCTCTCGCCGTGAGGAACTCTCGGACCTGTATGGACCCATTATAATAGTATGATCTAAGTTAGCGCAGGTACAAATCATGTTCTTAGCAGGACGCTCAGATTCAGTCGAATTGCCTCAAATTATATAAATAAAAACAATATTCTAAATAATGAAAGGCGATATATTTGTCAATGAGATAGTAATTTGGCGTAAATATGGTGTTTTCTGTGGCAAGCTAGCCGTCATGAGGACAGGTCTTTTACAATTCCTGGAAATCTCACTGTAAGGACACTTCGAAAACTAACAAATGAAAACTTGACTAGCTGAGTTTAGTACACCGTTTGTTGCACATCTCGATAGTTGCTGCTCTACGTAAATCGAGCATCCAGGACTCGGTCATCATGCCTATAAAATTGCTCTGTTTGTTGGCCCGAATGTCCGTTCGCAAATATGAAAATAAACAAATGCCAAAAAAATACTACTACGAACGAAAATGGCTAGGGTAGAATGCGGGTCTTCAGGACGATGAAATAGGATGATAAAAACAATTGATTTACCGAATTTCGAACTGGTGATATGTTCACAAATCGAATCTAGCAGTTAAATTACATAGAAGCCTTTAAATAAATTTACCGCCAGAGGTTTTTCATCGGCGCCAATAACGTAGATTTTGGAGGGATACCATACTTCCGATGTTGATGTTGATGCGATCTGCTTTCAATGGCTCTTTGAAGGTTATCGCTCACTTCATGATACATGGATTTTAAGCTTGTCTGCGAAGAGTTGTATTTCTGAAGTACGAGTTTCAAGTAATCAAGTTGTAGCTCTGAAGCCTTCTGTAGTATGAATGAAACTAGACCCAGTGCATTGATGGAGTGTCTTGAGGATATAGCATATTGTCGTAACGCTGATGTTATTGTTGACCTTGCTTATCAGTAGCCTATCAGAAGCTAAGCTAACACAAAATCAGTATCGTGGGCGGAGTTCAAAGATGCCGGAAGTTGAAAGGAAGTTAAATTTACCCGCACCTAGATCAGGATAGCAGACAATGATTGTACTGCTAACTTCAGCAGATCTGACGCGATGGTTTGTCTTCGTGCAGGCAGATCTTAGATAATAGCCTGTATAAGATCTTGAAATATTTACCAATAAATAAGCCATTTCCATAAGTTCTCATTATTTGCACAGCCCATTTTGCACGTAATAGGAATGCAAGCGATGGTCAAGTAGTCATCACCTACAGGACACGTACGACTGTATGCACAAACTGCTAAGATATTGTTAACTTACATTAACGTCATTAAATAACAAAACGTATATGCGACAGGAAACGTGTCCAAGCGCCCTTCGTATAGCTCGACCTAAAGCTAATATTGTAACACTAACCTAACGTAAATTAGATTTTCAATTTGGGCCACATAATAAGGTAGTCATAATACCTCGCAGTTCACTTGAAGTGCTTTTATAGTTACTAAGGGAATATTTTACCTTGAACTTTTTTCATATATATAGGTATAAAGAAAACATGTAAGCTCAAAGTTGAGCTAACAATCTGATAAAAGTAACATTGTTCTGGAGAATCACAACGCTGAACTCTGTTTACCAACTGCAGGTGTTGGCTAAAAAAGAATATCCTATAAATCTTAAGACTGCGTGCCATACGCAGAGCAAAACACTCCCATGTTAGATCGTTTAGTAAAAAGACGCCGCTTTTTCTATCTGTATCTATGTTCAGTAACGAATGTTGTGGATGCGTTTCGTATCGTTTGATTCGCCTTCAAGTTAACTCCCCATCGATAACGCAGAAAAGGCAGAGAGACATATAATAAGTTAGTGGGAATTTATGCGGCCCCCCGAACATTGGGCCATTTTCATAGAAACGTCAATAAATTCTTGTTTAGACAGTACGCATTTAGAAAAATCGTATTCACCCATTGTTATCGTTTATAAGTGCGGATGTAAAACGCGAATTGCTCATAGGTGCCTCATGGACCGAATTTTTCTATCAGTATCTCTTTTAGCTGCTGTGGTACATGTGTGGTACCTAAAATCATTACCATATGAACCACACAATGGGTCGGTTCGACTACGTGCATTTCAGCGCCCTCGAGTGGAACAAACATCGTAATGGCCAGAGTGAAGTCCTCTCAAAAGAAATGATGGATCAAAGAATTAATTCCATGTGGCTTGAAGCCGCAGATTACCGGTATTAGGTGATCAGCAGGTGCGCGTGGATAAGTAATTATTAAGTTATAAATATGTTATATCTAGAAACACGCAAAGGTAATCATCTTTTATGTCCTAATCTAAACTTTTGACGACTCAAGTAGTCCACCAGCGGACAACGTCACAGAGCTGGGTATTTCGAGGTGTTTAGCACACGAGCTTGTGTACGCATGGTCATCGTTTGTATAGCAATACGATTCACCACTGGTTAGTACGAATCTTATTTCGATACGATCGTAGAGTAAGAAAGCTACTCGCTGTCGGGTACACCGCTGAGCATGACTCGTTCGCTGACCAGCTGACTGCTTTTGAATAATCCGTAGTCGTGGACTTTTCAACTTGAACAAGGATATACTTGAGTTTTTTCCAGAAATAATTAACAAACGTTCTTAACATGAGGAATCAATTAGAGAGAGAGGTTTAGCGACTCTGGATTAGTGCGAATGACAACGACGCACAGGGGATAAGAATCTTCAACGTAAGGCGGCGGCCAAATACATTTGGATTGAGTCGAGCAAACTCAGGGACATGCTATGGTTTAGGTTCGAAACGTTGATAGTTTTGGTCCGCGCTAGGAGCCAACCGTCTGATATGATCCTTCTTGTATTCTGCGTCCGGACGCAGAATACAAGAAGCAGACACTCGATCCCTATATTATCAACAAACCATTTGTAGATTTTCACCTTCGTTTTTTTTATTTGTTGTTAGAGAATCTACATTGCAACTTGAGGCACAACATAAGTATACGAAAAATCATAAAGCTCAGCGCGTACACTATAATATGCTTGAAATATAACGTCGACACGTTATAAAAATAGATGTTTTTTTTTTGCTACAGCAGCAAACGAACAGATGACTGCTGTGTTATAAAGTACTTTACGGACCATATTTTGACGATTATTGATCGAAAAAGGTAGCGATTAGCATGGTGGCTCGTCGTACTGTGTACAAGTAGTGAAATCTACTTTTATTGGCCTGAGAACTTCAAATACATATAATTTTCTCTATTATGTATTTAGATACAACGTGGTCTCCTACGACGCGATTCTAAATCGTTTGCTAATGAACGAAATGTATGCCAAGAAGAGTAAGAACATTCAAGAATAGTCTCTTTATTTAGTTCATTCAGATAATTAAATCGTCTTGGTCAATCACGGTCATATTGACGTGATCTCAGTCAGCTTTGTTCATATACTTTAGCATCACCGTTTGCATGATTTCTCGTATCTAGCATTGCATCTATTAGAATCTGATTACGGAGTTCTCTATATTAACAAAAGCTTTATCTATGTGGCAAAAGAGGTAACTCGATTAACAAACTTTGAAAAAACATATCCTGCGCAGTGAAAGAGTTTGATATCTCTCACTGTATATATATACATATATATTGCTGACCAATGCAGCATATCGAAAGTCTAAGCCTTCGCTAATGGCTACCACGTAATTGCAACGGAACGTTCTTCAGACTAGATGCATCGCCTGGAATTCAATCCGAGTGCCTAAACACACGGACTGATTAATTTGCCATCGCGTGGGGGAAGCCCAAAAATATCGAAATTCTATGGGGAGTATTTAAAGATGCATTCAGAACATAAAGCGACGCCAGCAAAAAATCGCGCAGTCGATCTTTGTTACTTTTCAAGTGCTAAATTTCTAGGTGAGATCAAAAACTGTAAAGCAGTACTGCCCCATTAATCAATTTACATCGTTACCTATAATGTTGGTTGTGACTATACTATTTTTGAACCCCCTACACTACCATTAACAGCAAAACAAGAATGATCCGCGATTACGTGGAGGAAATGTATAAGTGCCTTCATACGTTATCGCATATCTGAACTTGCTCATTATCGCTAAGCAATCCAGCGCATATTAGAGTTTACAGAAGCAGCTTTAACGATGATAAGAAGATGTCCATTGGAAAGTACATGATATGTTACGATACGCACAAAAAAAAGTTGGACCCATGAAGAAAATCACTAGTAGTTTTCAAAAAAATGTCGATTTGTTGACCTCGTCAGAGAAGGGCTGATGACGGATGCTACTTTTTGAAAAAAGTAGCGCAAACGAAGGAAGTAGGTTCAACTTTAAACTGTGCTCAGACGTCGACGATGATGACTTGTACCAGACTATTAGAGCGAGGCTTGCTGCCATCAAAAGCCTTTCATTAGAACGGTTGGCATGGTTTAAAATAAACGAATTTGCTTAGATATCGTAAATAATTCTTTCTTTAGCCCATTACTGGATTTATATCTGTATCAATAGGTACAGCTTGTTCGAACGGTGTCTGCAAAGAAGTTGCATATTTCATTCAAGCAACAACTGCAAACGCCTTCAGTCAAGACGTACCTGACATTTGAAGGCCGTCTAGGCGAGGACCAGGCAGCAATTTACTGACAGGTACAAAACTGAAGTATGTTACAAAGGCCTTGAAAACGCTCAATACTATCCTTTTCTAGTTTTGCAAAATTACTGCGATATCTCCGCCAATTGCAGGGGTTGACTTTGGTTAAACCCCAAAAACATCGTTTTTGAGAATCATACAAAACATCGTTGTGTCATTTCAATACTTGTGAACGTTACGGCTAGAAATAGCACATCCACTAATGCCAGAAGCTGGGTCTACACGTCCTACTGCAATAGGTGAACATATATGATTAGCTCTGTGATTTCATGTGAGCCCGTAGCATACGAATAGATAATTTATTTTTCCCAAAAAGAATTGGAATTATTCCTAGTTGATTTCCTAAAAAGTAACGGTTTCTTATACGGGTTCCCGTGTCATGGATGGTTGATGCCTTATAAGTCTATAGAGACTGTCTAACGGAACGATCAAATCATCTACTAAAGCTGATATTATTTCGTTCATTTTGACGTAGTCAGGGGAGCGTAGAGGGAGAAAAGTAGAATACAAAAAGCAAGCTAATTTACTGATAAAAATATGAGCGGTATACTACTTTACAGCATGTTTGATAAAATTAACTGACCAGAAAATTAGCTTGTTAGAAAAAAGCCCATTTTCTGTCTAAGTCACATCCGCGTCAATACAGTCCACTGAAGAACATTTTACATTAACTTAATTTCACTACACGACGACAGCGCTAGATTTGAAAAAAAAAGGCCACATTCCCACTAGAAATGTGCCTGCGTATGAACCGATAATATTCACCGGCCATTTTGCAGATCGTCGTAACGATGAACGAAAGGGGCTAGAAAGCATGAATAGCTAAAAGAGACGCCTTCTGCTGTGAGACCCAAGTTTTTGAGAAGACTATAATAAAGCCTATCGGATTGGCAAGATATTGCTGAAGTGACAGCAGCAGCTACAATATTAGTACTGTTTTTGTTTTTTTTTTTGTACGAACCATGGCTTATGGGAGAAGCCAGTAGGATCCAGTAATAAGGTTTACCTTATGATTAAAGCAGTTAGTACAGTCATGATCATGTATTAAAGGTTCCAAAGAAATTCCTGCAGTTTTTTAATACACAGTATACAAGAGCATCATGATAAGGCTAGACTTGTGGTCAGGAAGCCGAAAACATTTATTTAAAAGGTACTTCCCTTCGAGTGTATATGTCACTGTTAGTCCTCGCTGGCGAACCGCATTTAAATTATGAAGAAATTTATCTTGTAGCTACACATACAGATTAGCAGTTAGCCTCATATCAATTGTCCAGTCCTGTGGTATAGCAACCCTGCGCACCGGTATAAATTGTATACTTCAAACGTTAAACAGTACAATACTCGTCACCATCGAGATCATGGTTAGTTTGACATAAGCTGGAAATACCGTATAGTCATTCAACGTATAGGTTAAAGCCAATTTCTAAATCTGCAACTATTTCAGTATTTTTTTTTTATATTATTAACACATTTAGTAGTAACGAATAGGCGGTGCCAACATATTTAAAGATAGTTATGAGAAAATAGATGAAAGATGCCCATAACGTATTCGCAATATATACGTGTATATATTACGAACGAGAGTTCTATCTCGAAAGTACAAGGGCGGAAACAGCTTGCCGTAAAAACCCTGTATTTGACGAGGACTCTAGTAACAGCAATATCGCAAATCGTTAGTTTAAAAAACACCGCGGCGAAAATGTTATACTCCAGTGTGGCTGGATTCGCATTAATCAGTTGAGATTAGTAAAAAAAAAATAGACCATTTTAATTACACGATAGCACTCGGCCTCACACGGCATGGTAGAAAAATGGTGGTTCTCTGTTATCTGCCATATTTGCCAAACATTACTACCACTAATTACTATACTTCCCAGAATGTTTACAACTTATTTACTTATGCTATCAAAACTACATTTTGAGACTTCCTAGACTCTCGTACCACAGACTTCCGCAACAGGGGAACAACGAAGTTACCACTGGAATAGTAGAACTTCGTATATAAAAATGACGCGTATTTAGACTTGTGACGAAAGGGGTAGGCCTATGTTCGAAAAAGCGTAGCTCATAATGTCATGTTTTGTACTAAACGACCCGGTATATATGTTCAGCTGCAGTAACATACGCTTCGGAAAGATTGAACACAATATATTTTTAGGGTAATTAAGATGATAGGGTTCCAAATGAAATTGCTTGAGTATATCGAGAGGCGTGTTATTTGTTGGACTGTTCTTTGCGTGTTTGTACACACTTGATTTAATGCATCAAAATTTAGATTGGCGAATAGTCTATAGTAAAAGCCATGCGTTGGGTTGCCAGTTAAAACATGGAGACTCGCGCGGTTCAGTGTTATCCATTAATGATTTAGGAAAGCTCTCTACCCGTCAAACTTTGTCATCTCGAGTAGCGAAGCATCCGAAAGAAAAGTAGGCGATAGGCCAAAACGCTGTTTCAAGTCGATGAACAGCGGTGTCCTAGGAAAGAGGTAAACTAACTAATTTCGTACCGTAAGGTGGGGCTCAGGGGCAGGCTCAAAATAGGCAGCTTCGAACCTTTTCAGTTGTTCCACGTTCGCATTTAAGCTCTATGGCATAAATAGCTTAGGCTATTCTGAGATTGGTGGGCGATAGAAACTGAAAAAATAGGAAAATGACCGATGGTAAACGTCGCTATCGTTAGCCCTCTGCATTCGTTTGCGACGTGCAACAATGGGCCTCCTCCACCGTTAAGTAAAACGAGGCCGAGTTAAATGAAAGTGTACAGTGAGCTCTACTGGGATTACATATAGTCGTGATAAAGTTTGATAGACTTGAAAACAACTTCTTCTATAGATAACTAAATCGTCGGCCTACATTACCTCAGTGAGGTTTCTGGGCCTTCGGAATATCGCTTAAAGGTCCTTTCGAAAGATCGCGAAAAACAGAGGAGTAGTGTTACTCTTCTGCGAGGGGTTTGCGCCTTCCTCGTCTCGCCACTGTCGATTTTTAGCTGGTTTTCTTAAAGAAGGGCTACTGTATGCTTCACAATTTTCGTACGAATTCCTTCTTCCGCCGGCAATATTAGACTGGTGTCTTTTCGGCCGCCTTGAAGTCCACAAACACAGCCAATGGTGACTGTGCTTATTTAGCCATGTCATCGTTGACATCGGTCGGCAAAGCCTTACAAGCGCTTGTAATTTATTAGTCGCTCGTACTGTTTGTTTAGAATGACACTTAACACCTTCAGGAGCCGACTTAGCCGTCATTATTAGGGCGACTAAAATTTTATAACACTTTCTCTTTTTCGCAATACACCGTTACGAGGCTGGCAGGTCCAGATTCCCTGTAGGCTTTGATAATTAGATAGGAAGGTGCGCTTTCAAAAGCATTCACTAAATAGCGCCGTCCGGCCATAAACCACAATGAAAGCATTCTTCATGTGCTCGTCGCCTATCTGATCCAGATCTGTTGCTTCACTGAAGTGCTACTCTAAACAAGTTTGGATAACGTGCATCATTACTTCGCTGATGTCTCTCTTCTCGCTAATCATTTACTCCCAAACCGCCAAAATCACGGGAAAGCCTCGCAGTTTCTAATCGTTCAATCTAAACATAGCAGGAAAGTTAAGCTGATTGGGTACGAGGTTGAGGTTCTTCGGGAGAGCCATATGTAGGGCCCTAGCTTAGCTTCACGAATCAACTCCGAATTATAACGCCGTCGTAGCTAGACATAGGTCTTCCAGAATTCAATTTCCAGGCGGATTGAAAGAGGTCTTATTCCTGCACTCGTTTTGACCCTTTTGGCCTAAATGTATCAGACGTTGTGTAGGAGGTCAGTGCAGGAAAGATACTTTTCTGGTTTTTTTCTATGAGCGTTGACGTGTCAGCGTTCTGATAATGCGAAGATAGTAAGCTTTAGATCTGAGATTTTCGTTACAGACTCGCGGTGCCCAACAGTACGTGACAACCTTGTCTCATCCTGCTAAGTAATAGACCTGATAATAGCAGTCCTTAGTGCAGAGGTCATCTCATGCGAACCATTGTATGTGCTTTGGTAGTTGCGTATGCTCTGACGAATTATTACAAGGACTTTACTTATGAAGTGGAAATTCTGCCAGGACCTTCGATTTGTCGCATAGATTAGTTGACGAAGTAGACTGAACCGTCAACCACACCGTTAGCTGGCTGTGACATGTGTGCAGTGTCTCAAAGAGAAACTGGCACCCGGAGTGCCTACAGGAGCCAGACCTCGTGCTCAAGGTCACACGTACGCTCGCCGCCACTTGTCGTACCACAATGCAGCGTCGCCTCGACAAGAGTAGTTCTATCCTCTTTCTCTATTTCAGCCTTTAATATTGGGAATCTTAATGATGCAGGCTCTGGCTAAGGTAATTGTTCGGACAAGATCCTATTTCGCGGGCCGGAATCCAACTTGAGGAGGCATTCGACCACAAAGGATGGTCTGTATTGAGCTTAATCGTGTTATTGTCCGAAGACAATAAGAATCAATAAGAATTGCCCAGTGAAACTGCGAAGGCGTAGCAACACTGTAACTTCTCGCAGCTTCGGAACTGTAAAATATGGACCCCTTAATGTTAATCAAGATATGAGCTGTCATCACGTTTGCGCTGCAGGACTTTTACTCCGCGTACTTTGCTCAGAGAGACACCGATGCAGAGCTCTCCAGTAGAATCTCAACTTGCTACAACTACTGGGTTAGCGGCCTTCCGATAACCTTCGAAGGTAACGTTATTACTCCGAATGAGTCTAACTGCAGTCTTTGAGCCATTAACGTCCTCCGGGGACTGGGTCGACACTCATCCTCATCGAACAGCTGCTGGACAAACTGCGTGTGCTGTGGCTACCATCTACCGTGTAGAAACTCTGTTGAAAGAACTTAGACTACATACAGGCGCCCATCAAAACTGTAGCCGATTTCGGCTGCTGGGCTATCGAGTTGCCGTTGACACTGACCTACGTTGATCACAACGGAAATTTGGTCGTCGACGTTTTCGTGACGAATATACGCGTAGACAAAGCAGACATTTTACTAAAAAAGCGCCAAAAGGATTCAAGAAAGACATACTTTTTGTTTATATATAAATTAGTTTGGGAATAAGGTTCTATGAACGCTTGATTGTAATAGACAATAATCGCAAGCAAGAAAAAATTACAGTTCATATTCAAGGATAACAACATGATAAATAGGTTGGTAAACTACACTGTAGTATTGTAGCTGAACTTTCTCTTACGAAAATAACGATGGGCGCGAGTTTTAACAACTAAATTAGAACTTATACTTCCTGCTTTAACCATGAAATTAGACAGAGAAGAAGTATGCCACAACATAACCCACATTATAAGGAACTTAAGCTTCATCAAACTGTGATACTGTCATCGAACGGACATAGGACGACAGCGAACGGCTTTGAGGCAACATTGCGTAACGAATTCTCTTGACAGAAATAAATAAAATGCCCGAGGCATGTATGGCAGTCTGGTAAGCCATTCCCTTAGAGCCCCTAACTTAAGAACTTGAGTGCCGGGACCAAACGATAAAATTAAGATAAAGATATCAAATTGTTTAGCATACTGAGTCCAAAGAGTTACAATGATACAGCCACGGTTACTACTGATGAGTAGACAAGCGAACAGAGCGGGCCTCCCTTGTACAAACCAATGTCAGATCAACGGATGACGACGAGAGAAAACTTTCCTTCCAAATAGTCTTAGGTTCTCAGAATGAAACAAAAATAACTTACACAATTCTATACAATGCAATGAAAAAAAAGAGCATGAAACAACTAAATCGCATAAGACGGGAGTGTTTGGTGGCTGGGGGATCTACTAGAAAGCATACGGTGTAATCCGGATGTGTTTGTTTATCGCATAGAGGCTTGTACGGCATAAAAGAAGCACCGTGATCTTTTAACCTCTTACTGGCCGTATAAGTTGCTGAGAGAATAGTCTGTGCCTTGTATCCCAGACGATCCATCCCAGTGAAGAGTTTTAATAGAGATTTAGAACAAACTTCTTGTGAGTCTCTGTACAAATTAGGGATAATTGAAAAAAAAAGGCATTCGTTTCTTTGCGAATAGTCAAGCTAGTCATCGAGCTCTGATGCTTTCGACGGGAAAACTGATAATTCAGACCATCAATAGAAAAAGACGGTTACTACGAAGCCTGAGATAATTTTGCAATGAATTTCACCCATCGCATACGTTCATGCATGTATCCGCATTGTGCTTGAAGTAAATAGAACATGTGACGGCGAAATCAAGTGTCCGTCCCTAATATTGACCTACAGGACAGTGCATAATTGAATGGCGCATGTATTTACGTCTATGTCCAGCATCATAGGCCTAGTATAGTTCATAGAGCCGGCCCATACGTTCGGTTCGAAGGTTAGTTGGAATTATCAACGCGCTCATCCCCTGCATGTCAGCTCGTTATCTGCTGCTATTTCACTCAGTGTGCCTTGGTATGAGAAGTTCTTTTCTTTCTCGTTTCTGTTTTTTTTTTCTTCCTGAATTGTTCTAGCTAATTGGTTCAGAACCATACAATACGATGGCTCTTTTTTGACTTAATCGATTCATGGATTAAGGACTCAGTGGTAATGATTGATTTGGGCGAGTCCGCTTCCTTCGAGCCTTTTAGAGTGTACTTCATTTATATATCGTGTTTCGTTAGTTTGAGATACGTGCATGCTATATATTTTCTACAGGAGCCTGTATTTTTCGTAAGTATGTTCTCTAGCTACTGTATGTGTTATTATCGAACTTTTTGCACGTTATCGGAAAGGTTCTTTACTCGTTCTTAATTTTTTTTTTGGGTGCTGTTAAGGTGTGTAGTAGTACTTCCAATAGTGCCCGATGCTAATCGCGTCGATTTTAATAATTGAACTGTATTGTAAAGAAAATCAGCCCGGTCTTTGGTTGGTGTTAGTCTCGTTGGTCATCGGTGAGAAACCTTTGCAACTGGATTTTTTTGTATGTGTTATTGCCACTAACTTTTATTCTGTGTTGCTTTGAGTTCTTCTTGGGTATCTTTGAATTTATGAGTACCCTGAAGTTAGTCGAATACGGCAGTTCCGGGGATAATCGTGTGTTGTTACACCCTTCCAGCCATTTGTGGTAGCGAATAATTTTTATTTGAGTAAACAATGATTTCCTATGAGTTCTGTTTGGAAATTTCGCTAATTTTAATCCGAACATTTTTAGATCTCGGTCGCTATTATTATTCTTTACATTTTGCTATCCGTATATTAACACAGAATGCAAAATAGTTCAACATGAAAGTACTAATCGAAATCAACCGAAAAAGGGGGTACACGGCAAAGGTAAGCGGATTTTTACCAAAAGTCAATGCGTTGTCTGGCATAGGTGTTGCGTTTGTAAGTAGCATGTTATAATTGTCGTTGTAAATTCATTGCTCAGCCTCCATAGCGGATCTCGCAGTTGTAGGCTGGATTATGAAATGGTCAGGTTACTACCGTAGACACGACTTTATTGGACATCTTAAATAAGGTCCGTAGCATCTCAGGTACAAATTCTTAGTGCCAACCGCCTGTGGTACGACCGTGGAATTTATTTCACCACTTTTCGAATTTCCAACAGCGTGAACTTAGTGAAAACTTGATAAAAAGTTGGCTTCAGATTATACAGTAAGTGAACTAACAATAGAGAAATATAGAATTTTACAGCCAAGAATTCTTCGATTAACGTATGAAATCTTCTGTAGATATAGATATCGATTACTGTTCGAGTGCTTCTCCCCTGATCGTATCGACTGTGTAGATGAGTTCGACATTGAGCCCTTAGATTGGCCTGTTGTCTTCTGCAAAGTCATAAAGATATAGGCTGTTAATTTCGAACTTTGATCTGTGTTGCGAGTCAGCCTTTTTGCACTGGGATCAGCAAATGAATAGCAGTCTTCTCGGAAATTACTATACGTGATAATATCATTCGTACAAATACAATGCATGAATTACACGAGTTACTCTCTACTAAATGAAGAATAGCGATGCTTTGAAAGATTAAATACTGCAGTGTTAACATCGTGGCCACTTTTCCTGGCCTTGGTGGTTTTAAGCCTGACAGGCTTGTGCTAACTACGGTCCCATTCTAGGATATTGCCTTAATGCTGGCGTCTAATCTAAGGGCAAAGTTGATTTCAAAGCCAGACATTACATATAGAGCTCCAATAAGAAATTCAACCGAAAACATTGGCTTAGAGAGACTGCCTCGCTCGGTCAACACCTCAGGAACCTCCAAATATTAATTCAGTGGATTTGCGTCATCCTAGTTAGTGATCTCTCATATGCTATTGTTTGTTTATGAGATAGTTAATATCTGGAGAACGCTTGCAGATATTCGACGTTTCTCTACCAGTTTGTAGGGTTAGCGGTTACTCGGCACTATAAGACATACGCAACCTAAGCTAGTGTCGGCCAGCGCAATGCCCTTATTAAGCGACATGTAAGAGGTAACTAATAACTAAACTATTATATGTTATTTGAATTAACTCAACAATCTGACAATATTTCTGAGAGAGTTTGCAATACGAGTGTTCCAAGGGTCAGCTACAGAAAAAGTAAACATCGGCAGACATAGGACTTCATATTGATGCTTTGGGCTATCTGACAAAACACCATAGGCAGGCCAAAAGCTGTTTAAAAACCTAGTTACGTTTACATATTCCAATGTGAATTCTGTGCATGTTCGATTTCAATACAGGCCACTATCGCAGAGAGACGAAGTTAGTCAGATTAGGTCTAAAATTCACTAGGGATTTTCCCACAAATGAAAATAATTTTTTTGTTCCTCGTATTGAAAAAGAAAAGGCGATTCATATGTTTCCTTAGAACGTTTCATATAATTCGATGAAATTAAGTTTGATACATTTTATCGATATCTACGAGACAGTCAGTCACCGTTGGCCCTTAGTGCAACATATAATATTAATTATTAGACTTTAAAATCTGTACCACTGTATAATAATGTAATACGAGTCAAATCTGTGTTTAGTATTTATTTTAATACCTTAGTCCCTGAGAGAGCCGTTACATGGCTAAATAAAAAATATAAAGAAAATATTTTTAAAAAACGTTTGGATTAAAATGTGTTATTGCTCACAACTGAAGCTACTTATCGTATACTTAGCACTAGGTAGTGAATATTATCGCTGTATATTTTAGCTCTAAAAATAGGCGGCGTAAAATGTCATTTTGACATGATTCAGGTCTGTCAGATGCATGCACATAGAGTTCCTGTAAAGCTACTTTTTTTCTGTACAAATAAAACATACTCCTAGGCATAAAACAAAGTTATGCCTTGCTTATAAAGGAATTCTCTATATTGCGGACAATCGTTACTTCAAACCTCTGTTATATCATGCAAAACGCAGATTCTGAATTTTATATGTAAAAATCTGTATCGCTTATGTATGCTCGTATACCATGTGTAGTGGATTCGGATGTACAATGATGACTGGCCGCTCAGGTAGAGTTTGTGAATGACGTAAATTAAAAACAGTTGAATGCATTCACATAGATTTTTCGTTATTACCAGATTAAGATTTTAATGAGACGTAACATTAAGAGCGGGCTCTCTTGGTTTTTTCATGGCATCTAATCACTGTACCCATTTTTTGGCTGCTTCTTGGCCTCCATCTAGCCTTATCTCTAATATCACCGCGCAGATATTTTCCTTACGTTTGTCCACCATCCATGGGCTGTCATCGTACGTCTCACTGATTAGGTACCCCCACAAAAAGAAGTCAAGCATAGTTATGCCACATGCTCTAAACAGCTATTCGAAGTCGCTTTGCGAACCAGCGGCTCTTCGATGTTATCCTCTAATAACGCTTATTAGTTACCTGAAGACGTAGGAAAGCACATGTCTTGCAAGCGCCTTTCAGTAATTCGGGGTATGAGAAAGCCTGATGTCATCTTTTGGTAAGGAACAGAGTTTACAAATTACAGCTTCGTCAAAAAAAAGAATCAATGATGCTTCCGGCCCACATTCGCACTAGACAGTGTTCCTTTAAGATGTAAACCTTTCCTGTAGGTAGCCCGAAGGTCCCCAGTCTACGACAATCGACGAACAGTGAACAAGATTAAAGGAAATATCCATGCCGCCGATTCAGAGGCATGGCAGGCGTATACGAAAACTGATTGAAACGATTAAAGAAGCCAAGGGTTCAGGGGTTATCATGTTCCTACTACTTATCGAAACACAAACATGTATTATGTTGGTTAAAGTTAGAGTTCACCTAGTATTACAATTTCAACTGCACTAATTGAGTCCGACTAACTAGTCCGTTGTCGTCGATTTATAGCTGAGCGAAGGATTCTTTTCAAAGAAACGCCGTAATGTAGAAGGGTAAATTGATTTAGCGTATGGAGAATGTATGAACGCACGCGTGATGATTGCACGAAGTAATTTTATAAAAGAAAAAGAATGAACCTTTGGTGCTAATATCTAGTTAAATGGAGTACAGTTTCGGCCGTCCAATGTACGTTGAACTGAACAAAGTGGAACGCTTGCGCGGGTAAGACACAAATTGTAGCGGCCAGCTAAACGAGGTACCATTTACTAACCACTGCCTGAAGACGAATCAAACTTATCCGCCAGCGTGAGGCTCTTCTCTCTCTTTCGTGCTGACTATGTTGAGCTATTGTAGCTTTGATGCCGCAGGCAGATAACTACGTCGCAATTCTATTGTCTTCATCATTCTAAAGCTCGCCTGCCCATAATTGCTAAGTGTGAAAGTGACTTGTGCCAACTTCTACGGGCTCTGTTATTATCTACGCAGTACATTATGCCTTTAATACGCCGGAATAGAAGTCTTGATAGTGGCAACAGAGTTAGACTTTTCGGAGCTGTCTAGAGAATCAAAAACCTTGAAAAGCTTGGTTTTTTAGTATTTGTTAGATGTACGGTCATTTAATGTTTTTGCATTGACACTATCGCTATGAGAACTTTTCAACAGCTGTAAACTTGTAACTGAAATTACTATGCCCAGTATTGTTATTCGTGGTTTATTTAAGAGAGTAAACAGTAGGATATTGCTTTCTTACGGACCTAGAAGCAGTCGGAATCACATGAGCTGAACATTTGAATGTATGAAGCTCAAGACATCGCTTGATTCTGTTTTGTTTTTTTGTCGACATCAGTAGCGACGGAACCGTCGTGCTGAGGTCGTCCGTTGTTGTCAAGTAACCACACGTGCGCGCTGCCAATCATCACGCCATACATTTTTGAGATTTTCAAGCGATCCTAAATATCTGACAATATTGACCGTTCCTTACTCGGACGTTGCCTTCGCATCCACTGCAAGTATACTTACTAACTTACACCCGAGTCTACTCAGGGCGGCCACCGAAATCGTCGACTACTTGATGCCATGCTTTCACTAAATTGGTTTTAATAACTAGGACAAATTGAGTAACTTCTCGACTATAGCAACGGTGTGCTTCAAGTGTATTCTTCGCTGGAAGTAGATGTACAAGTACTATACCACACGTGTTCCTATTTGTCGTTAGTTCAGTACAAGAAAGACCTCTATTTTTGTTTGCATTATATTTTGTGTTCTCGTTACGATTTAATAATGTGTACTTTGCGAAGTCCCAGGTTGAGTCCATAGAGGGTGCGTTGTTTATGTTGTGTATCGTTCTAAAGCTTCCGCGATCACTCAAATTTGTTCCGGCATTTCAGGTACAGCCACGTCCACGGCGGTTTCCAGCTTGTTAGTTTATATTTTTAAAATCAATAACAACCCGTTATTTTGCTAAATGCTTTTCACCGGTCCTTGATGAATTCCGCTAACGCTTTCATCTTTGAGAAAAACAGCGCTAATCTTCAGCATTGAGCGATACATTTGTCTCTAGGGTAATTGTCCTCTGATGACACTCAGTCACTTATAGTTGTAAGGATTTATAAATATTGACCAAATTTCATGTCTTAGTAATCTGTGCTTAGATGGCTATTCGAATTTTTCGATTTTCTAAGTTGTGCTTTTTTTGTAGGTGACGCATATTTGCTATTAATTCGTACGTATATCGTTGACTTCTTTTTTTATTACTAAATTGAATTTCAATGTTTGAGGGATAAACTTTCAACCCAGTACTACCAAAATTTATAAAAGAGCATGTACCAAGAACAAAATCATTAGTAATACAGTGTCATAACGCATGTTGAAGATGAAATCCTGGCGTTTTAGGTATTTGTGCAAGGACGCGGCAAGATTTGCTACAACTGAGCTATTGCCGGTGGTGTTTGTATGCTCCGGTGGGCTTTTTCTTTCGGATCAAACATGTCCTATAACGTAGTATTATTTAGAATATTTGTAAGGCAATTGCAAATTCGTTCAGAGAGTTCTTGTTGTATGCTTGAAGAAAGGGAGCACAGTCGGTCTCTGATGACGGAAATGGTGAACGCTAATTTTTTAGGTCCCACGTAACTATAAATAACTGAGCTAACATTACACCAGATAAAACGGTATGTCATTTTTACTTGAAAGGAAGCTGATTTCTCAAATGATCTCATTCCCGAAATCGGTACCTCATCCATGTGCCCTATATGAGGACGCAAGCCACGTGGGTCTGAAGTAATTGTATGCTGGCACGTCTTAGTTTTGGGTAATACATAAAATATAGGAGCAGCGAATAAAAATTTCAACCTGGTTAATGAATGTAATATATAACCACTATTAAGAAGGCCCCTTTGACTAATTTAGTGTAACTGCAAAACATTTCTCAAATTATTATAGAAAATTAAAGCATTCGAGGGCGATGATTCCGCAATGGATAATAATATCCGTAGCGTCATGAGTACAGATTTTGAATATATTACGATCCGGGGGTTTAATTCAAAGAGGTCAAAAGCTAGTGCAGTACGCAGACCAGATTTCACTTCTAAAGTTTTCAGTAATGGAGTAGAACAGCAGTAATGCAACTGTAGGACTCTTACCCATTGAAGCGTGAGACTGACTCAGATATTACTTCAAATCAAAGCTTGCAGGAATAACTAGTAGGTCTGAAAGTTCATCAGTCGCTTTCTAATCCGTCCTTCACTAACCGCGCTGAATCCCGTGCGAATTCGTATCACTCGCCCTTCCAACCAATTCGATTCTGTAGCAGTGGCTTTTAGTTTCGTATCTACTTACCCATCAGCTATCATGATTTCAGGCTCTGCGTTCTGCTATCTGCGTCCATCCACTCTTGCCTTGTACAGTTTGTTCGCCCGCTTAACATAATACGTACGCTTGATAAACGTAACTGCGTAGTAAGATGAAACAAAACAATAAAATAATTTGAAAAAACACTGAGTTTCAGTTTAAACGGTGTCCTTTGTCATCTGAAAATAATGTGTTCTATCGGAATAAGTTATCAGAAATGGAATGGCAGCCCAACCAAAATCAATGGTTAAAGGCTAGCCCTCATTTCGAACAACACGAGTGACACCAAATTTTAACTATGCTATTCAGGATATCTTTTGTGATGGAGAAGAGCAAGAGCGGGGCTCACAGCTTCTTTTGTTTATTTCTGTAAAAATGAGCAGGTTTCGTCGTTCGAATCTTTGGTACGCAAGAACAATATCATGATTGTTGATTAAGACGTTCGCAGGAAGTTCATTCCTGTTTTAACGAGATCATCCAGAATAGTCACAAATGCACGTATTACGTCACATACATTCGTTTCGTGTACTTGCCTTTATCTTTTCCCAGCATAAAACAATTGTAACGTTGTCCAAATATTGCGAGTTCACTCTCTATGGCATACAAATATAAAGAAGAATAATCAAAGTTGTCACGCTGTACGATTCTCTCTCTGTGTTTCGCCTTTTACGTCCCGATATCGTCATCAGGCCTTCCATTCGTCCAAGGTCTCATGCCACGATTTCAGCCTCACGCTAGTCATCATCAATAAATAGCTTACTAGTGCCTTATTCGATCCAGGAGAGTACTTATTTGGACTCCTCAAATTTTAGATGATGAAAGAGCGGACACAAAAGTATCACTACGGTTAAACACGATCGTTACTATGGTAGCAAGCAGCAGTTAACTTGAGAAATTTACTAGTTAGTCCTAGATACGTAAACGTACTAATCTGTCTTATAATCGCATAGATGCTCTTCAATTTAATACAAGAAAAAAGGCATTAGTTGGCCTTGACAAAAGGAAACATTCGATCTTTTATTTAAACTCTACGATATCACCTTACCGAACGATAGTTTGTAACATAAGTAGTTTCAACCACAATATACGCGATGTGTGTCGTTTGTTGATGAACATAATCACACCCAAACCGTACAGTGGTTCTTCTCCCTGTTCATAGATCCAGAGTCTGCTACAGTTACACCTAAGAAATACTGTTATAGGCAACAAAATATTATTTCAAAAAGGAACAATTTCAAATATCCAATTACGTCTAAAAGTACTATATTGGTGGTCCTTAATGATTTGCCAAACATAATACGTAACACGCATTGATTATAAGAAGATTGTTCCTCGACGTACGTATTTATTTACTGTAATCGCTAACAATTACCGCAAAAAATTCCTAACACAGGGCAGCTTTTTTCTGAAAAATATAGTAAAATTTTTTAAATGAAGATGCTATTAATGGGAAAAAGTTGAATATATATTTATGCAGTACCGTTATGTGTTCGTTTTTCGATGTATAAGAAAAACGAGGCGTCCTGCCGGTGTTATTTTGATCAGTGTGTTTTTAACTACGCACAAGGAAATCGATCAGTCCACTATACGAGATTACCCAAAATTTAGAATTTACGTAGCTTTTTAATTCAGTTATCAGTTCTACCATAGCTTTTCGCCAGAATAAACTGTCATAGACTCGTCCAATTCTCAATATTAATCTAAGAATAGGACTTATGGATTATGCTTGCACATTAAGCACAAATCATCATCACAATTCAGTACTACCGTTAACGTTCATTTCCACTTTATTTGTGTTTATATATATATATATATATATATATATATATATATATATATATAGGGCTGCATCTCTTAGTTTTCGCGAACTTGAAGTATAGCAATACGTTTCCCTATACTTAAAGCCCTCTGATTCCCCGTATTCGACGCTTCTGCGTTACGAATGTATCGATTATGGATGATTCAAGCCAAAAGCATGCGTAGTTCTCTCTTCATAGGACTCACACTGAACCTAAGTCCTGAAAAAACTTTTTCCCTGAACATTTCCTGTGTCATTTCCCTTCGACAATGTTCTAAGAACCTACCAAATAGCACAGACAAATTTTCAAAAGTAGCGCTTTGCTCAATAAACATTCAAGATATATTATCCGATCTGGTCTATTCTCGTTAGTGAATGTTAGTCTTTTTACATGTGTACATTCAGATGTCTACAAATGAAATTTAATTGAAAACAAGTGACAAATTCGTAACAAAAAGTAGCTCGTGTGTCGACATGTTTCAAGTTAGGTCATTTCACACGATCTGCGTTTGCTATTAATGATTTCCATAGAGTTGCTTTGTACCTAAATTAGCTCTTTGCGGTTCACTACACGGTAGGAGTACTTGTCAAATTGTAAACGAGATACAATTGTTTCAACATCCTGAGATAATGAGATTTAGTAATTCGATGACGATAATTATTCACACATGTAGCAAGTTTTCTCTAAGGTAAGAATCAACTTTAACGAGGCATCATATGAACAACTATTCAATGAATACCGAATTTCATCGATCGAAAAACTTTTACGCTTACTTACCTGAAGTACTACAGCCAGTAACTTCTATGATTTCTGGACGAAAAATAGTAACAAATTATGTTTGCGGTTCCCCATTGAGTTTTAATAAACTCTATTACAAGCTTTCTACAGGAATTGATAGTAGTTTAGCGGTGGAGACACTGAAATCCTCCCAATTTTTGCCGGCTAGGTAATAACATATATAGTTTGACATTATCATTGCGGAAAACGACATCTTTCGTTTCGAAAAAATTCATCTTTTACATATTCACCAAAGAAAACAAGCGTATGAAAATTATACCATATATTACCATAAATTCTATCCCGCTTACTGCAAGAGTTTTGTGTTTGTTAGAAAGCTTATTACATTCAGTCCTTTTCCACGGCTAACTGAACATCAGCAGTACCTCATAGAGCCGCGATAAATGATAATTGAAGTAGAAAAAAGAAATTGAATTCCTTCTGTCCCCGCGATAATTCATCTAGCGTTGCCGGAAGTCTGGGATGTAGCTAGCGTTAGTTGTCACGGGACTATTCTTCGATGATGACGTTGTATCTTCCTAGGCAGGACGCCCATAATCACGGCAGTAGGGTACTTCATCCGGAGAACCATGGGAATACAAATTCTTATCAGATCTCACTGACACGAAGGACAATGGCCACGAGCCGGCTTGTTGATACGTAAGCGTTGGATGACGGCCAACTTATCAGCAATTCGTAGGGTTCGCATGTTGTAATTAAACCCTTATGCGAATAAATGCGGTAGTACACAGGTAGGTGTTACGGATAGCTGTTTTAAGCTAAAGGGATTCAGAAACAATTTAGTGATAATATCTTATCTTTTATTTAATAATTTAGTGAAAAAAGAAAAAATTAGAAATAATTTAGTGAAAAAAGTAATCTCACTATCGTATAAATAATTGTGGAATCGAAAATTTGGCGTAGAGTATTCACATATATTAGTACATGCAAACTTACCTACAATTTTCAGCGAGAACAGCTTACGCTTCTTTTGTCAATCAAAATTATAATTCATTTTCTGCCGAACTCATTTTAAACACGGGTATATATACTGAATCGCGCTTTTGCCATATATCATACGCTGATATGTCGCTTATTACATTCGGAGGAACAGTGATATCGTTTTATATGTTACAACTGGGCTCGACCTAACAAAAGGATAAAGATGTTATTTTGATATAGAGACCATACGATTTCCCTTTCTCTTGACAGCTGCTTTAGGTTTTTATGGAGATGTGTGGCAAGCCTTTCCTATGAAGTATCGTGCTGCACCGTGTGACGTTTCGCACGCGAGTGGTATCCAATCTTGGAAGGCAACGAAATTTAGAAGTACCAAACTGCTTCCTAACAAATAGCGGTTGGATGTTGCGACCGTGAGCTTTTTTTTGAACACCTATACGTATATATGTGTATTGGTTTGCACTGGTACAAACATATCATATTAAAAAGGAAATAATATCGTGTGAACACTTACTTGTCACAAATCAGTTGCTCAATCAGTTCGGCTGCATTAAGAATGCCTCACATTTTCTAACGCCTAAAAATGCTCTTCGGAATATGGGGAACATGGACGTCTATCTAAACGTGTATGTTATCGATACGATAATGATATTTTAATCTGTTTTAGTCTCGACAGCGGTAACAAACTGCCAAAATTTAGGGTTCTCTTTATAGTACCGGCAATAATGTTGCTATATCGATGAACCGGTAAGAAAATGAATTTTAATTTTATATGGTCTAGCATAAGTCCGTGCTGAATTGAAGTACGCTGAGGGAATCAAGGCCACGATAGGCATCTTAAAAGGAACGTATAACATGTATACTTGTACAAGGTGAAATCTTGGCAGTCTCAGTTCTCAGGGAACTTTATATAAGCTCAAATATTTTCGATTGTCCAAATCCCAATCACGTCCACATAAATATCAATTTATCTGAAAATCTGTGCGATTCCGCTAAAAAGGCCAACGTGATATGGATTGTTTCAATGGAAACATTAGAATAATTGTGTTGACCTTTACAGATTTGCTTTTTCTATTATTACAAAATACAACAGATGCCCAGTTATTGTTTTACTTTTAGGTGAATATCTACATTTCCTTAGATGTAATAACAATAAAAGAAAAACAAACTCATCGACAACGTGAATTTTCGGTCTATAGAAAATATTAATATTGTGAGTAGGCACACGCAATAGTTTCTGCATTACTTTACAGGGGCTTACTCTTCCTGTTTGATTCACACTAGCCTCTTACTTATTATAACCGTCATAGAAGTAATGGATGCGTCAGCGAAACGAGCAGTGGCACCACATAGTGTATCGAATATACTAAGGAGAAGCCAGGCTCAGTCGTCCTTATGAGTCATGGTTGTCGCACATTAGTGACTTTCATCGTTGCATATCCATAAGTTAGTTTGATACAGAAAAGTTGACTCGCTTCTCCTTGGAACTGTACGTTCTATATGCATGTACATGCTTGTATCTAATAATCGTCTACAAATGCATCTGGAAATGTATGATTGCGAAATCGTACTCGGCTACTGAAGCACTTGTGGTACTTCTATTAGTTATCGATATTTCTAGATAATTTAATTTTCAGAATTATCAGCCTTAATCAAAATAACTAGCTCAGCGAGTCTCAGAAACTCGAGCAGTATTATTTACTAATCGTTTAATATATGCTCGTCCATATAATGACCTACGATTTTTCAAATGTATTGCTAATTTCTGATCCAATTAATCGTAATCCATATGGGTGGATCGGCCTGAACCTTCCTGTGATATTGTTTCTGTACTTCTGCTACATATTGATACTTACGACAATATTTTAAAATATTTTTTTTTCACAGGTCGATTTTGGTCCGTGCAAATTATTTTTAATTACTCCTCTAAAAAGAAAGAAGAATCAGAAAGATATGATGTGTAAAATAGTGCATATTTTAGGGACATACTGTATGTTCTAGCCTCACAGTAGGGAAAATATAATGACAAACATAAACACAGAATTTTCATAGCGATAGCCTTTTCAGTTGTTGGCACGTATAATCTCTCCACTATTATCTTACATACATCAGGATTCTATTAAGCTCAAAAGTAAAATGTCTCTGTATGAAGAACTATATTCTTCAGTTCCTGAAAAAATTTATTTAAATATAGACCACTGGTCAAACATCGCATATTTACTAGGCACTGCAATATCATTACTAAAGAATAACACAGTGGCGTCGCCGAACTGGCGTATTTAAGTAGCGTTGTAATGATATTGCGTTACTGGTACAGGAAGACGATTCAAGCTCTGTTCTTCTCGCGCCCGTTTTTAACAAATTTAATACATAAATATTGCGAAAAAATCACATTCTGCCCTATTGAATGCGCTTTTGGGGAATGATTGTGATCAACTTGTCCTACAACAATAGCCGGCTGGCCGATTTTAAGGAGCTGCTTTGGTTTTGCTTATCTAAATGGTCTATCTCAGGCCGTTCAGGGTCGGACGCTTGCGCGAACCAATTTCTGGAAGCCAAAAATCGCTGACCAGCAAAAAGACGATACCCGCAATGCATGAATGCACACAGTATCATAGTGAAGAGCTACCGAAAACACGGTTTCTTGTAAAAAAAAAAAGATGAAAATCTTGAAAATCCTGGTCAAAGAAGAAATTATCGAAAACTGTTGTAGGATTGGACTATGTAATGATTGGAGGTGACTATTTAGAATCGTCGAGGAAGCTCCTTATGAGAATGAAGCGAGTATTTAGGTGAA
The DNA here is from genome assembly GCF_002532875.2 of Varroa jacobsoni. Classification (NCBI taxonomy): domain Eukaryota; kingdom Metazoa; phylum Arthropoda; class Arachnida; order Mesostigmata; family Varroidae; genus Varroa; species Varroa jacobsoni. Next base: position 51,528 of record NW_019214287.1, read on the forward strand.
GAAGAAGATAACTGGGAAAATCGAGATAACGAATTTTATTGACAGTTTGGTACATTGATGCTTTTTAAAGCTTCTTTACGAGTCGACACAAGGTATAGTAGATAAATGTAGGTATTTTTCATTCAGATTCTGATTGTTGCATGTTAAGTCGAGCATACTGCTCTTTTTTGGGGGTTCGTTGCACTCCCGCTTGAAACGTTATCCACTATTCAATCTAAGAAGATCCATTATTTGACACGTACAAGCGCTATTTGGTTGCTGTCACAAATAGCTTTCTGTAATTAAACCCATCCATTTTATATGCGTGTCCATAAGCAAATATGAAGCATACTGCCAATCGTTGCCGAAACAAGCCGTTCCAAAACACACGGCTATGGATAGGTGTTTCTTGGAGTAAGTGTAACTTTCATGGATGTCTATAATTGAATATCTTCGGGGCCATTTGCAATTTCTCCAATTTAACTCGATTTTAAGATGCGTTAAATTTAGCTATATGGTAGTTTATAGTGTGTCTCAGTCGAAAACTGTATTCATTTAAGAGAAGTCGGTGCCGCGTACTGAAATGAATTGATTATCGTTTCATAATAGTCTCCTTGTCCGAAGGAGGAAATCTTACTGAAGACATTTACAGTCTCCACGACTTGATCTTTAGCTTTCATTACGGGGAAAATTAGAATTAAATCCAGATTCAAAAACGTACTAAAATTCTTGTTGCGGTTTATATAGCGTTGGAGTCGAAAAACCAACTTCAATATACTTTGAATATGGCCATACAATAATCAAGTGTGTGTCAAGGCTTGCACGAGGCTTCCTTGAAAAATCCTCAGCGTCAGCCGCTTATTGTCCTGGGTCATCGGTTAGTTAATTCTGAGCCCTGGCCGACTCCAACAAGAAGACCTTGGGCGACGATGAGATAAAAAATAGTGCAAACGTCATCTTTGAAATTCCCTTACTCTAACTGACACGAAATTTCGGCGTTATCGCACACCAAGAAATATACCAATAGAAATAGATTAAATACAGAGAAATATATGTCTAGCAATAACGTAAGCACGGCAAACTGATCGTTTATGTGTGCAAGGGGTGAGCATTCAACTTAGGAAAGCTTAAGTTTAGCATGTTTAGGATCCGTATCAAAGCGTAATAATAAAAGTGCATTTCTGACAAACTAGTTAAACTCCGAAATAGATAATTCGATAACAATCGAAATAATTTATGAAATCTGTGCATTGTTACTCTGTGCAATGGACTGTGCATGTTAATAGTGCCATAGTGAACACAATGTACGTTCAGTTCCATTAGTGTTGACGTCAAGCGAGCGAAGCGTAAGGTCACGAGTCAAGGGCTCAGTGCCATGAGACGTATAGGGACAACGGCTGCTTGTTTGATCTTCATAGGGAAAACGAATGCTGTCGCTCCCGCTGGAGGTAGCGCCCATACGTGATCAACGTTGTTAATCAGGTAGACGTTCGCAGATAGGAGAATCTGTTGTGACTCATACTTTCTAGAAAGGCCGTGATCCACTGCTGGAGTGTCGATTCCTACTGCAAATAGACGCCGCTGACTAACGAGCCACTGCGCAGCTTCGGGATGAATGCCCGGGTAGTTCATGCTTTTACCCTGTTATGAATGAACAGAAAAGTCTTACAAATCACGGTGAACGACAATATCGTAAATGTCTAAATGCGGAATGGTTTGGAAGCGCTGGATATACCTGCAGAATTATGAGTGGCGAAAACAACTGTGGAGACATTTACAATCGTTGTACTACACTAGTTCAAATTGTTTATGCATGTACCATTGACTTCGTTACCCCGCTGTAACATTATAGGAAAGCAACTGTTGGCAAAAGGCCGACTTTTTTCATCCGATCAGTGAAACTAAAGGCGTAAAGTTACCTGCAAGTCTACCTATCTTGTGATTTTATGAATGAAATCTCATCCAGCTGTTATGAAATGAATACGTTGTCTTGAAAAATCTGCCTATACACAAACTACAACATTGTTTATATAAAATTTCCAACGAAATTTAATTGACTAAAACGCTTAGTAGCATAGTACGCGATGATAACGTTAAAAAGTAACTGGTACTTTTTCATATTACAACTAATTCAATTGCTGCATATTTTAGCGCTTTGAAGTTTTTTTGGATCTCTCAGTAGGTATGCTATCGGTGTAAAGATCTTCTTACGTAGTTACAGTTCACGTAATTTCTGTTCCTGCAGCATCTCCCTTGCAAAATTCTAACGTATTATTTGCCACTAAACTGTGATATGACCTCTCAATATCCCCAACACTTTGACGCACCCGATCTAGAGCACCTAAACGACTAAGCACAGAACTGGTCTGCGTGCTTGTCGATATTTATTAATATGGTAATATTTAATAGGTTTTTTTCTATAGATACTGCAACATATCCGCACCACTGGTACTTACTTTCAAGTTTTTCGTCCCCGTAAACACTTAAGGGCAACAAAATTATTGAGCTAAATTTTAATTCGTATACCAGGTAAACATAAATACGCGATTACATACTTTTCGATAGTTTTTATCCGTTCCAAAATATTTTGAAGCATCTCCCCAGAACCTTTTGCTCCAGCCAGTGTTGACCATTAGAAGACCGCCCTGGGGTAGTTTGCCATGCATGTCTTCCCATCTGAAAGTGCAAAAAAACAGGTAAATAGAAGTTATTCCTGCTTAATTTGATTACTGTCTTTTTCCAAAAGATGCGCAAAGCTGTAGATGAGCGCGGTATATTAGTTTTCGATATGAAGCGAAGCCTGTAAAAGCTTACCTTTTACTACTACATAGATTGCGATGTTACTTTCGGTAAAAGAGATAGCCATAATTGGATGTCCAGCCACGATAAAAGCGCTAAAACGGTGACAATATAGATCCTTAAAATGATGCGATTAACGAATAGGTGAAAATAACAAATTCGGGATCGACAATAGTTTATCGCATAATAACGCCAAACTCATACTTTTATCAGTTAACTTATCGCTTCCCTATTAAAGTTACTGTTTAATTGTTACCTTGTATTGTGAATCATCCATAGTTAACTTATGCAATGCGAATTACCTTATCCATAGACTACATCATTTATTATCTTGCAACAATTTTCTGCAGATGGAAAAGGGAAGCTTACTAGATCTGTCGCGAACGTCTCTAGGCACACGTTCTCACGATAGGACACCAAGTTCCAATTCGGGAGAATGATCTCTATCACAGGGATAAAGAGATCGCTCATTTTACTCTATGAAAGGAAAAGCAAATGCAATCGCCTCTGTATTTTGCTAATACTCAAATTGGCCCTGCACTCTTGTCGCCATAAAATAAGTACAGTGTGAGAGGGGAAACGCAAAGAACCATTCCGACTAAGAAATGCAAGGCACCTTTGGCTAATGCTTTGTCACTATTCAAACTTGTTATCTGTGCCGTGTGCATGTGGGCAGAAAAAATGTGCATAAATGGAACCGGAGGTATTTTTCGTTTCATGCAACGTCAAATATCGCCCGCTAGGTTTTATTGCGTGCGCAGACGAGGCGCACGATACGATCGTCATTGCTGTTACGTCGTTCAAGTGCACAAAGAACGCGGAGAGTAGGCGGTGGGCGCACGCATAGATGCTTAGTGGCTAAGGGAGGTATGAAGCAAACACCATCAGCTGTGTCTGTCTATGGTCAAAGCAGTATGGCAACTATTCTGGGCGTGTACGTACCTCACTTGCAAGCTCCATCCGTTAGCAGCTCGCACTCATTAATAGTTTGCCCATAAGAATCTGTCTAGTCTTATTCGATTGGGTAACATAGGCCTGTTGTGTACTCGCCCTCTTCTTATATTAAAGTCTAGCATTATTGGATTATCTGAGACTTGCCGCCTGTTCCAGTAGGTCATATTGGTATCTACTGTGCACATCTATAGAGAGAATTTCTGCAAATTGTGGAACAAGGAGAACTTTTTGGGATCGTGACGGGGTAGAGATGATGCTAACGCTGCTGCTGCTGCTGCTCTATCTCGGTGCCTGCGTCCCAAGCAACCTTACGGTGAACATGTTGCTTCCTGAATGCGGGACAATGTTTTCAGGAAAATTGTCAGGTAAATTGTTCAAAGTTCAAGTTGAAAAATACGAATAACTCCTAGACCGTATATCATTAACGGACGAAAAAAAGTATTTACACCGTCTTTTGCGCATCTTCCGGTAGCGCTCTCACCTGTGGGAAGCAGAAATTTTTATTATTTTTTTACTACATTCCGTCTGCTTACAGTCGTATACAGTAAATAACTTGATATAAATATCTATCAATTTCCGCCTGCTAGATTAGAAGTAAATCTACTTTTTTTAACTAAATAGCTTGGGGCAACCAAATATATATGTTGAAATAATATCATATTCTAACTAGTATTTGTAATCAGCATTGCACTGCTTATCGACTGCTATGCAAACGGCCCGTTTCGTTAATTCGTGTTTCTACAATTTCCGCTCTCCGCGATATATTAAAATATTTTATCGAGTGAAGGTACCGTCCAGTTTCATCAGTTTTTCTACAACAAAACACAGAAAAAAGGGAAGTTAGATGTACTTCTTAAAGCGCAATCTGGAGAATTAGATGTGTTTGCAGCATCTAACTGATATATACGAGTCCAGATATGTTTGTGACGAAAAACTGACTTGTTTGTGTATGTGTTGGTTGGAAGGCTGACTAAAACATCACAAAAGCTAAAAGTCAATATAACTTATTTCATTGAAAAACATTCGAAATTATAAACAATAGAGGAAGCTGACCCAAGCTAAGTGTGCGCAGACAGTATATATAAATGCACATTATATCGACAATCCATAACCTCTAATTCATTAAGTGTACTGCCCCACTTGCACGTCAAACTGCGTTAGATTAGGCGAGCCCATAAGTAAGTAACAGCCTTCGACAGGAACAAAATTTAGGGAAGAATGCTGATCATAAGTGGCACCTGGATAGATGGCCTAATGCAGTCTTCGAAGGTATTACCTATACCATTTGTCGGGCATAGCTCAAAATATGCTGTTGATCCTAAATTTAGGAAATATACATAACTGAATTTTAAGCGTAAGCTTTCTTACGCAGTGAGACAGCTTCTTCGCAGTGAAACTGATAACTCATATTTAATCTATATTGTATTGGAGGCGCTTGGCTAAGTCATCAGCATTTAAACGTGCCGCCGAGGAGAAGCTACGGTGAAAAAGTCCATCATAGACTATAGGGACAAAACAAATGAACAGAAGTCGGTCGTCAACCGCCATTCAAACTCTTATTGTCATTGCCTTTGATCTCTTCTATATTTTCAAATTACGCTAAAGTAACCTTTAATCGCCCTGGAGGTGCTGAAAGATAGACCTTGATATTGATTATACAAATTGAAACGTTTTTCAAGACTTGTTCATACTAATGAGTTTGAATGAATTTCCCTTAGTCGTTAAAAAATTTCTCTTGCTGTTCGAAAAAATACGCTTGAAGGAACTGACATTAACTGCGGGGTTTAAAACTGATACAGTAGTTTTACATTGACAAAAATAGTATGTCCTCATCAAGTCATTGAATGGTTCTGCACGACTTCTTCCCCGTTGCTTATTTAGGAAAGCTGTCATCATAATGTTATAATTATGCAGAATACGCGTGATTTTACACTTCAATGTGCCTTTAAAAATTTAACACCGAATCCAAGTTAACAATAGAAATATAAACACTAATACAGTTGATTAGGTACTTTAGTCGACCGATGTTCCGCGCCAAACAGAGTTTGAAAAGTCGCATCACAAAATTAGGGTTTATAAACATGACTGGACCTGTAAGAGCGATTTAAGTAGGTACCTAGAGCGAAAATCTAGAATCGCCCGTGATTGATCTGCTGTCTACATTTATACCGACCTAAAATTCTGATTCTACCTTAGGAACACGTTAAAACTCGAGCTCATCTCACTTCCAGGCCTGTTATCAGAAACCCTCCTCCCATTTTCCTATGCGAATCTTGGTATAATCATTAGGGGAACTTTATAGTATTTGCAGTCATAATATGCGAACTTCTTACCAACTTCAGCCTGCTACTGCCTGCCAGACTACCTAAATGGAACATACTACGAAGTCGATGGAGCTCGGTCATTCAATTTCAGGGTGGCCAACCGAAGAACGAATCCGATTCATAAGCACATTTCACATCCTAGCTGATCTTGTCTTCATTTTCAAATATATTAGCCAATGAGCACAGATGCATATGTGCTAATACGAATCTGTATCGTTGCGCAGAAAAAGCTTCGGCATCTGCATTCAATAATCTTAAATAGTTTAATTACTGGAGCATCGTCAAGCTACGCGAAATGTTTTTTTTTTTTTGTTTTTAATAAAATATCCAGTTTAAGGGTGTTTTCAGTAGTTTATGATAGGCAGGAAAAGCTATTGATTTTTAAACACACGAGAAGTTTACTAGTCGAGCAGTCGCCATCGATGGTGGCGCCACAGCTATCCTAGCAGACGTTGCCGCCTTTTTTATGTGTTTAGTTAACATTGCCGGTTGTAAATCGGCTTTGAATACGATTGTTGTGTACTGTACTTCGTCCATTCATTTACATATTAAGTTGATATGGCCGTCATATTCAAATTGGCGCTGACCATTAATGCTTTATACCTAAGTTAAAAGGTTTCATAGATGGCTTCTTGAAGAACGAAAGAACCGTTCCCATTGTATGGCTGGCGATGCTCGCTACTTGCGCCACGCTATGGAATTTTTAGGTGGCTAGATATACGGATTAATCTAGAACTGCATTAAACTTCTGATCTAAAAAACAACTTAGGTAGAGGTAGGCCTCTGCATACGTACCTAAAATAGGTATTATTAAATGGCTTTCGTTACCGGAACAGTAAAAGGAAATAAATACTAATAGCAACAGCCTAATCAGATGATTAAAGTAGGAAATCAATTAAAATGAATTGCCAAGGGGCCAAATTATCCAAAGCACACTTGAATATGCCAAATGACGAGATATTTTCCAGAAAATATCTCGTCATTTTGCGATAAGAACGAGTTCTGATTTATAATAAGTTCGTAATTTCAAGTCCTGGCATAGTAATTGGCAACGCGGAGCAGAAGGACGAGGAGACTCAGCGGTATATAAGAACCTATAATATATACCGTACTTATTTTAAAAAATATTGCTTGAATAATACGGGATCTTATTTTTATTACACATTAATGCGCCCGTATCCCTTTCAGATTTGATGTATATTGTACGTATATTGAAGTATGTATCAACTGAAGCAAAGGTTGGCGATCTATTGGCCCGTCTGAAAGCGTTGTTGACGGCAGGTTGGTTTTTTTCGTTTACCCCAAAATCTTTTTAAATTTCTGTTAAACTGTCGTACTTTACAACTAACACATCTAGCAATATTCTCATTCTGAATTTTCTTTAACAAAATAATCAGACTCATAATTTTTTATAGCTCATAAAGTCTTCATCGGGTTAACTAATGCTCACCTTACATAATCCTAATTTGTAACATGTGCAATGAAAGAAATAGTGTCCCGTTCATTCTATGAGGTACTTGATTTTTTCCATATAACTGTTCTTAACCTCCTCTATGATCTATTGTTTATATCTAAATTTTTGTTAGGATAAATATTCACATCGGGTAATTCACGGAAAGTGTGTACTTTTTGTAGAACCAAATTTCCAATAAACCGAGCCCTCAGAGTTTTTTTATTTACAATAATTATATAGATCGATGTTTTTTTACCTATTTACTATATAAGGTGCACATTACATTAAAATATTACCTTTTTATGTCGACGATGCGCAGCTGATAGTTCGGATCTCTTACGACATGATGTGATACATCGACAACAGCCATTGGAAGGAACAATCGGTCCAGGGGAAGTCGCGCCGCTGTTGCTCTCCCTTTGAGGAGAAAGGCTGGTGACACCATATGAGTACCGCCATCGGTGCCCAATTCAATCGTCTCAGATTGGTAGCTGTAATAAAAACCAGTCCAAACAGATTGAAACTTGATTTATTTGGCTTATGAGAATAAATTTAACATGTTTTTCCAAGCGTGCATTGTTGAGCCGTTGCGCCGCAGCATCTTGTCGCCCTTAAGAGGACAACTTACGTAAGTAACATACATTGTGCTCGTTCGTGCAAATGGCTCATGAGATCGTAAAAAATCAATGACAAACTCTCGATATACGTAGAGTGATAAATCTATCTAGACCGTGTGCTATTCTGTTAGACAAACTGTGTTCGAACATGAAGATGCTTAGGCATCATATTCAAACTTAACATTATTATAAAACTCACTTATAGTCATTTTACTAGCATATAAAAATTACTAAACCAACCAACTAATTATTAATAAACTCTAAATATACTTTATTAGACAATTGTGCAACAAGTTGGCTGTGAGCTGTTGATACTGACGTTAACACGCGACGTTAATGCCCAATGTGATAAACATTTTACCCTTGTAGAGAGTCACTAGCTTGTCATGTTTGTTTTGTTTTGTATTGACTTACCAAATATAAATAGACAGGCCCAATAAGGCGAAAGGGGCATGCCGTTGGAATTAATACATGTCATTCAGAATTTGCAATAAACCATCCTTTCTAGACCTAAAAGATCCCTAATCTGTACACGGTCTTCTTAAACCTTCTTCACCCTTATACAATCTGCGTAAAAATACATATGACGATTTAACAGAGATATCTGATAAGTAGACTTCTTGCTTGGGATGCATTCCTCGAAATACTACAATAGAGTTTAATTTTATGGATCAGGGATATGTCAAGCAGACAGATGACAAATTCTTGACCGAAACGTTTTTGATTGATGACTTGATGCCATACAGGAAATTATTCTGTAGAACATATGCTGCCATTCAAACGAAGATTTATCGATACCTGGTCGGGCAGTAATGACAGGAGAAACTATTACCAGCCCCAAGTAGAAGATTAATATATGTCAGAAAGACGACTGGGTTCAGAAGTATACCCTTAGTCGGACTTCTCGTCAAGGGATGCGGGTCGTAGCTGCTCTCGTGGAATGAACTAGAAAACAGAATCACCGTTTAAAAAATCCCATGTGATACTGATAAACATGTCGTGATCAAAACAGTCAAAAGGCATAGCAACATCAAAAATTATCCTGACCGATGTATTGCCACTCACGATAAGACACCTGATGACATCCATAAAAATAGATCACAAGTATATCTTCGCTGTTGCCAGCTGAACGAGAATCGTCTTGCTTAGCAGAAACGAGTCATAGGCGTCTAGAGAAATAGTTGCAAAAGTATATGTTTCTCAAAAAGATTCAAAAGAAAGAACGTTATCGTAATAGGACAGTACCTTTTTTTAGCTTTTACCATTTAAAAATAAATGTTGCGGAAACAGACTTAAATAGATAAAAAGGAAGTAGAAGTCGATAAGTTAAGGGTAAATTGAATCGACGGGGCAAAATAGTCAATGCTTAATTTAATTTCCTTAGATTAAAGGGACAATATTGAACGTAACATTTCATTTAGATGTAATGAATAGAACCCTTAGAATCTGCTTTAAAAGTTCCTTTGACAAGACACCATAACAATTTACCCCTCATAACAAGTCACCAGCGGCTCGTCAATGTTTCTGCGGCGTTGATATTGAAAAGAAAGGATGAAGGAGCGATCCGTATAGCTAGTAGGAATGTTCCAGCTCTTCCAAGGCATTATTACACGACATTATCTCGTCTTTCATGTAAATTACCCAACGTGCATTCTGCAAATTAGTAGCCCTTACGTTTCTTTTTGATTGTGTCCCGACTGAGAACTACTGGCAACCTCAAGCCAACGTGTACCCTATTGCTCATATCAATTCCATCGCTAATTCCTTATACGCCTATTGTTTTTGGTGCTATACTATGTAACGGTAGTTTGACAGCATTAATTTCATTTTGGTTGTAAATGGACCAAACGTCTGAAAAACCCGAAGACCCGTAGACGAAACCCACTTAGTCGCTCCGCATTCCCATCATATTTATTTTCGGCGATCATCTGAGGGAGTTGCCACCCCAAGATACGAACACGAGTATATATAAATGAAGAGCAATCTTTCCTTACTGCTACCAAAATCTTATGTGTGCATAGATATGTAGATCATATAGCCATTTTCACACACAGAAGCCCAAAGCTCACATCGGTATGAAGTAACGAACAGTTACATCGTATTTGCAGGTAACATACAAGTCGGCATGATTTTAACTGCAGTACCTTGTGATTTTTGATACAACTAATGGAAGATGGTGAAGAGCCAAACGTGACAATTTTCTTTGTTTAGAAAATTCGCTACGTATAAAATTTCTGCATTCAGTTGATCATCTGTTGCAACATCCTGTAGTCGCTTCTGAGAGAAAATTGCAGCGATTGAAGTTAGATTCTATTCTGTTTATTTGTTCGTTGAACTTGGATCTGTAAAAATGCCATAGCCGACGAAAAAACTTGCGCTGAAGTAAAGCTTAGTAATTCAATAATATTCTAAATGACATTACGCTGGAGTTCTTGATCCAATAGTTGTGATATAATACAATACAGTGATTGGAGAATGTTTTACTTCAAGACATAACGAAGGCAACCATAGGTTCAAGACTAGGACCATAGAAGTACGTATTTGCAAAAACCCTCAATCAGAAGGCAAAACATGCAAGTCTGGAACCTCAAGCGTAAGTTAAGCAAGTGACTAGCGTAGGTCCAGTCTTTATTCAAGTATCAAGCTAAGAAACCTTGCTGATGCGCCCAGCCTAACGACTGTTCGGCCTAGGTTGACTAAGCTGCTCGGCGTGCTATGAAACATTAGCGAGTAAAAAAAACATATATAGCATGGCCGATTGTAACTATTGCTAGGTATAATATAAGCCGGTTCATTTTCGAAGCAAACGAAATACAGCATACTTTTGCTGGATTAGACGTAGAAAAGTAGGACTTTTACATATAAGATAGATTTCGAGATGGGAATACTCATTATTTGCGGCATCAAAGAAAAGGCAGTCCTCTATGGAACAAAACAGCACTATCACGCTAATCAAAAGCCAGCTGATCATCGAATGCGTTGACGCGGAACGAACCCGCACCAAGATTGTAAACTTTCCCCGAATTTAGCGGTCTAGGTTGCTGCCAATTGTCAAGCGTTTTCTGAATAACTTGGGCAAGTTTCGATCGAAAACCCGATAGGCTTGGGAATTCATCAAAACGTTCCGAAAAGTTATTTTTAATACATCTGGGTCTTAAAAAAATGAAGTTTTAAATGCAGATATCACTTGCTAAATGAGTCATTTAGATAAATTTCGATAGTTGGCCTTTTTGCACCTTTTGTACATTTTGGGCGATTCCTAAGTTTTCGTAACCTTGAGCTTATTATCAGTCCAATATTTAATTCCACCGGAATTTTCCGTCCATACAACTATCATATGCACGGTTATTATTATAAATTTATTTGCGAGTTAAAGAACGGATATTTTCCTGAGTTGAAGATGTAGTCGCACTGAATGGTAATTATATTCCGTAAATATCGTCGACAGGAACTACACTCTTAACCTATACGGATGTGTTCAGTGTAACATTTGTTTTTGTCATAACGGTTCGCATTTAGGAGCCCAGCTGTCAATTAAAAAAAGGATTCTTCTAATAAGACTTGATTCATTGTAAAACGACAGGCGAAAAATCATACTGCAATATATTACTTCTATGGAGACACCATGCGATACAATGCTAGACGCATTTACGGCATCAAGCGAAGCTACAAGGAACACGTTTTTCTCATCCTAGCTATGGATGGATTGGGTAGCTTTAGATATTTTAGAAAGCCTGCTAATTTGAGAAATACGTGAGGCGATGCTTAGCGGTTGTAGCGGATGTAAAAATTCGAGCCGTACATTTATACACTACAGAAAGTCAGATTTCCGAAAGAGACCGCGGACGACGAAAACAATACTAAGAGTAAAACATAAACACACTTTGACTTATGCTGGGAGTGGCTGTCTAAAATGGACTTTAACGGTAGTGTAAAGTTAGAATACGTATATGTACATATGGGTTGTCACCTAGACACAATATTAAAAATGGCACAATGAAGTCTAACCTCATATGCATGCAGTTTTACAGCAACAGGAGTCAAATAACATAGAAAGCTAAATGGGCGTTCGGGAAGAACCGCCGGATCATGCCATAATAGGAGCTCAGTTGATCCACTACAGTCAAACCAACTTTTCCGAAAAAAAGTGGCGAACATAAGCTTCATAGTGAAGCATAGGTTTCAAACGCCATGCTAATTGCTTTATAGTATTTTAGGAGGTTTCAGGACACGTTGGCAAACCCCATTTCAATTTAGCGTCATACAGATTCGCTAACCCTCCTGCTGTGTTGATTTCTGAGCAATATGTATGTTTACGTTCATCACAAGCATATATTTCTTCTTGTTTACCGGAAGTATGCCTAGAGCCACGAAGTTCAGCCTAAGGGATTCCTGGAGTGGCTTATTTGCAATATATGAAATTCTTTATTGGGAAGGCAGCGTCATAATCATTGTATTGTGTCGTTTCAGAGTGCCGAATCTGCGCCTGTAAATAAATCAATAATTAGTCAATAGAGAGGAGAGTGTTCCTTTATAGTGACGAATGCTTCCATTCTATGCGTGACTTGATGTCAATATTGTACTGTTTTGGCTAACGGAAACCTGTTATGATACAGTATGTGTATAAAATGATTGGGCAAAACGTCTGTGGCAATTGAAACAAAACGAGTACTTTTAGTTTGTAAACACGATGCTCCAAGGGGAGTTTATGAAAGCACCCTTCTGTTTTTGTTTGGACAACATCATTGTGATGAGATAAACTAATGCGTACGGAAACGAGATGATCTACTTCAACATCTTAGATGTATGATATATTTGAACTACACTATTACCGTTCGACGCTTGTGTTCTTTCTAATCTCATTATAAAAGCATTACGGAAATTAGATGTTCTTCACTCTACCATAGGTTTACATCTGTATATTACATGATATAGGTGATATGATTTAAATAGTCTGAATTCACCATTTGTGGAAATAAAAAGAGAATAAATATAAGAGCAGCAAAAAGACCCCCTCTTAGCGGTAGAAGTAAAACAAATTCAGTGGGGTTTTAGGGGAAATAATTGATAAGGCGATGAGCTGGATATCTGCATCGGTGATAAAACGTATTTGCGAGTATCGTTGAAGTAAGACTTACGTATATAATTTACAGAGAAATAATGCGATACATTGATATCGTTTATCAACTATGCCACATGGATCGAAGTAGGTAACGATATTGCGCATCATTGGCGACAATAACTTAACCTTTGTTTGTGCTCTGAACCTTGTGTCAAGTGAAAAGGACGTCGTGTCATAATGTTTAGAAATGAGAACCATAAAGTAAGAAGTTCGTCTGCATGTTTTATAAGCCTTTGTACGACCATCCAGCAAGATGGTTCACCAGTTCATACTATTTTGTTACTGTCGAATATATATATAGCTATATATCAGGTTGAAAAGAAAGGTTTACGCTTTTTTTACTGAATAGAATACGTTTATTTGTTCTTGTGGTAATAGCTTATCATATCAAATACCCCCTTTATTGTTACTCACCTTTTCAGTAAATGATGCGTGCCGTCTTGCCAGAACATAACGAGTTTTATCTCGAAGTTTTGAGTCTTTGATCTGCGTCGAAGGTAATGTTATGAAGGTGGTTCTCCAAAGAACGGAAAAGGTGAGAACCCATCGACGTAGTCTCCAGAGAATATGGAGGGTGCAACAAAACCCCCCATTTGAAGCCCACGAGGGCAATCTTAATGATTTTTGTCACGTGTGGCACCTAATCTCGGTTCTCAAGTCATTTCTCTTTAATCGTCCAATTGGCTCGATGTAACTTAATAAAATAAGTATGCCAGTCTACCGTCTGCTTAGTAATTTCCGGAAGATCAGGCCCTCACAGTCATACTAAATGCAAAACATAACTTTTTGTTCGCTAGAAATCTTGTTGGACACTGGGTCTTGGCTTCTCTTCTAAAGCCATTCATTACGATTCCCGGACGCATACACCATACTTCTCATAAGGTAAGTAAGTTTTTGTAACCCAGAGAACTTGAGGTAATTAATGACGATCATGGCTCCAGCCTATCGGCCAATTCCCAAGTTGTTTATCGACCGACAAATGCTCTGGTCGTCGTCAAACGCAGATGGTTAATTAGAGCAAGAGTAGCCGCTAGGTCACATGTTTGGCAAACCACTATTGAGCTCTTATCATCAGTATACCTAAGAAAATACCCCAGGCGGTTTTGGTAGCAAGGGGGTCTGTACACAATGCATAATAAAGTGGCGAAAATGCGTATTTTTTCATTCAAAGCGCGCAAATTTGAGATGTTCTGCCCACGCTATTGGAGCAGGAGAAGCGATTTAAAACGATAAGTGGAGAGCAAGCGAAAAAGGAAAGCGCGCTAGCTTTCTTTCTAAC
>NW_019214287.1:66154-81923 GCF_002532875.2 Varroa jacobsoni
TATATATATTGAAGTCGCATGATTTCTCCATTAAAAGCTTCTCGTTACCGTGATCGAAATGCATTATTGAAAATAGAAAAAAAAGCATTTTGCCGGACATAGGATGTAGGCGCATCTCGAAACAAAAAAATTGTACATGACAATTTCTACTAGAATTTAAACGCCTACCAAAAATTTTATATAAAAATTAGCAATTACTATGATGTATGAATTACTACCAGTCCTGTATGTGTTCGGCTATAGGGATACATACAAGGCAAATCTGTGGAGAGAGACTAGAACCATAAGACATGTAATCACCATGGCGTGCCACCAGGGTCAAACTTTAAGTTTTACCTTTTTAAAATCGAGACACCCAGATGATCTACTTTTTGATTTTTGTAGCGGAAGCTTAAATTAGGCGCAAGGCCCTGGGTGCGCTGAAAGGCCCCTTTACGCTAACATGGGAGCTTCGGTAAAAACTATACGCACAAAATGAATCTAGTAATTAGTGTTGGTCCCTCTCAGTCTTTATACAAACCAGCTTTCTATTTCGCCAAGGTTCACAGAGAAATTAGCCGTTAGAAATGTAATGGAGAGTCGCTTATTTCGGCAAAATTGAGACCAGTTCGATCGATGTCCTTGAAAGATTAAACATTAATTCAATACAAGAGCCAATATAGACGTTTCGCCAAAACACGAATCGATTTTAACTATGTCTGACTGTGAATGATATATGGAAAACGGGGCAAAACTATCTCTCTTCTGATTAAGAAAGACGAATATAATTACACAAGTAGATACCCTGAAGTTGGTGCATGATTACCCCGAACTTACTAGTGATAAGAAGCTTACGCTTTATGCCATTAAGCTGTAAGATTCGATGTACTCAGTTCAGAAATTCGTAGTGATGCGTAAATTGGTATAACTATATGCTAGCCCAAAATGCCCAAAGATTCAACTGTAGAAGTATAGGAAACGCGTTGGGTATAATCTCCTCTTCATCAATCAAATTATCTAGCCACGATGTCCATTCTTGAACAATTGATATTGTCAGGTTTCATGGAACTCATCGTAGATGCCTAAATATCCAATTCAGTTTTGACAACAACTCTTCAACGTAAACGAATTTGACAGGGTCAAATGTTAGAAGCGAAACGTGTAGCGAGTTCGTGAATTATAGTATAGCTCTGAGCGTCATACTATAATAACAAGAATATAGCACAACGGGACGAAAATCAAATGAATGAACCATCATGATGCTACATAGGTGCTTTTTTTTTTACTTTAAGGGGGCTCATTGGCTTCGGAATTTCTATCAAAGTAAATTAAATGAAATTGCGAAAAATCTCGTCTATAAAATGAGCATACGATAATTATGTTTGTTCCTTCGACGACTTCAGTGAGCGTAACTTATATTCGGCGTTCTTCATACGACGAGCTATAAACAGGCAATGTTCAATTTTCAGAATATTTGTTCACGGGTACTATGCGTTTGAACAAACGAGGTACTTATATTAGGCATCTGTATAATCGGCACTGACTGTCGCCGCGCTTAAGGGTGGCGATTTGTTAACTAAGGCTCTATTATAATAACTCACCTCAGAGCATTACTCAGCTGTCTGTCGCGGTAATTTACTCGTTTTTCGATATATATCGACACTAGAGTATAGACGTACACGTACACGTACACGGGTATATACGTAAATTTTCAGGCGAGATTCAGATCCTCCCCGCAAAATAAAATACTAGCCAATCATCATAATTGTTTATAACGTTTCATAATAAACTACGTTTGGCCTATCAACGCCTATACTCACTCACAATTACCGGCACCACACTAGAAAGACGGTCTATTATGTATCAAATCGTACTATCAGTTATCGTAAGGAGTTAGTCCATCCGATTTTGTCCCATAGTATACAATAGGTAATGAAGTAACAGAACGATGCTTTGGCTAAATCCCACTAATTATTCGTTTGCAAGTACGCTATCATTCTGCGAGTAATTACTGCGATTTTATAATCAGCAAGGGCATCGCTATACCAATATTCTGGACCAAGCCAAAGCACTCAGTCATGATTCGCTCGCCTATTTGCCCCTTTTCGCTAACAATAAGACTTCTGCTACCTTGTGCTCGATCAGAATCACTAACCCTAAAAATACCAATAGAAATATTAAGGCGGGTGCAACAGAAGCATGCAACGCAGGTGCCCAAGTGGTACATTCATCAACCGCGTTACAACAACCGCCAAAACTATTATTAGTCGCAGAAGTGTCGTTACAAAGGTAATTACAAAAACTTAGGCTTGTTATTAGGTAAAGTCGTTTACATACAACAGTGCGAGCCGCCACACACAGTAATAACAGTAATGGCCGATCCATGATATAGGAACTGCAAGAAAAGAATAACCGTTGGCTTATATTACTTAGATACAAACAACAACACAAATACTAGCGCCCAACGGCACAGACACATAAACGGGCGGGCTATGTGTCTCTGAAGATCAACATCCTCACGAAACGACGAAGTACAACAACAACAACTGCAGTAACGACGATATCTTCAAAGCAATTCCCTACCATTTGCTAGCCTACTGGTATCCTCTCCGCTGGTGTCGCTGGCGGTCATGGTTTTTGGAAGGGAGTCCAGTGTTCATTGTCGTTGTTACTGGCGATAATGTTGACAAAAAATAGTGCTGTCGTAGCTGTTGCTTCTATTTTGCTAGCTCTATGTCTAGGGACTGCTGGCCTGCGGCAAGGCCGCCACTTTCAGGGTTACTCCTGTGTTCAGCGTCAAATCGTGATGATGGAAGAAGCGATCAGCGCAACGCTCGTGTAGGTCGCTATTGTTTCAAGCGAAACGATTTGATCTACGTTTTTACGCGATAATAAAGGCGAGGCTATTTCAAAGCTGAACGCAGATATAATAGATTAGCTATTTAGATCAGTTTAGTTGAACTTTTCTACTTTTCATCGAAACAGACAGCAAAAAAGTGTGACAACAGATGCTGGTCGTAACTATGATATGTCATTACACAGTTGTTAATCAACGTACGCACATATTGAGCAAGAAAAATTGACTGTAAGCGTTCATGTTTCTTCGCACGTCGTTTGCACAAAAAAACGTACACGATAAATATCCTAGTAAGCTAGGTTGGGTGCAGGATACGCTATTTCCCGCTTGCAGCAAAGTTTGAAAATTAAATTAGGACGGGCCGATAATTAAAAAAAGGAAGTTAAAAAACATTGCACGACTAGACGTTGTTAGTCTGCTATTGACAACTGGCCCATAGCAGTCAGTGATCGGCAGGCTATTGTATGAGATTTCCGTATATTCCTTTTGTGAAACCAAAGTCGCCGTAATCCTTTTTTGAAGGTAACTAGCGTCTCGTCTAGCAGCAATGACATGACAATATTGATAACGGCAATACTTTATGATCATATGTCTTACGTTTTAAAAGAACGTTTACATATTTCTCTATAAATTTTTCCATAGATAAAAAAAAAAAAGAACATTTGTCATAGCACGAATCTCTGTTATCACATATATCATTCCGCGAACTCGATACACTCATATAGGTAAGTGCATTTATTAGCCATTCATCATAATTTCAATCAATAAGAGGATCTAGTTCTTGCAATATCGCATGTCGATCTAGGGCTATGACAAAAGCTACCTGCATATGTAACCCAAAGAAAAAGTGACTAAGATAGATCATTCTATAATAAACGGCTAAAATATACAATTCAGCGTTGCACCGAGACTTTTTTTTACTGTACTGAAATATCTATGTATCTATTCACTTGAGAACAGAAGCTTCGAAGAATGAAGCGATCAGGTCTTTTTGACTAAATTACGATAACTTGATTCGACCTTGTTACCTGTATTCCAACAAAGACGCTGAACTAAGCATACAATAGAAGGTAGTATCATAAACGAAATAGATCAGTAGACTATCGGCAGTCCGATATAACATCATCCATCATTTACTTTACACATAATCGTAATTATCGGTTCCACCCTTTTTCGCTTCGAACAACCCAGTTCTTTGCACTTCAAAAAGAACTATCAACCATTTGCAATACAGGTAACACTGTCTAACGTGCTAGGGACATCGAAGTTTGATAAAGCACCTCGAGGGTGAGCATGCACAATTCGATTCCTGACCTATCTGGCATATAAACGTCCGTAGTCATATTGTCAAGAATATTTTTTTATATTAACAGATGTAGCAAACATATCATAGAGCCGTTTTCCTTCTTTTCGGTGAAAACATAAACTTATCTCGTTGGGAGGCGAGATGCAAGTTAGGTGAAAAGGATATAAGGCTTTTCCCGCTTGTGTAGTTACAAATATTATATTCGTACACACGTCTATCGAATAAGAATGGATAGATGCATCTTCTGCGGACATACGCCTCAACATGCAGCGCGCAACTCATCGTTTTCCCTGTCTGGCCGCGTGCGCATAACCAATATATCATGTACACGCAAAAAACGCTCTCTATATAATAATACGACTTATAGTCTTCTTGCCGCTACATGACCTTGATCAGCCTTGGTCTTCAGCTGCACTTGTCTACTGTGATAGGCGAATAAACCATAGATAAACATTACACGCCTTATTGAGAACGAAATCACGTTCGTTCATTATCTTCAAATTGTAGGATGAGGTGCTGGCGCTGACCGACAGGTGTGGCAGACGTGGCAGATCGAGCCTCTAATCTCCAATAGAGGGGAACGTTGCTTTTTCATCTTCACAAACGGCATAAACCATCACATAATAATGACAACTTACAACAAGCAAAAATAACAATAACTATTTCGTTCAGCATTTAATGCCACCACAATTATATGGTTTTGCACTCAGTTTTTTAGGCTTGCGTATAAGGAAATGTAAATGACGCTAAGGTCGCTTAATTCGAATAAATACACGAAGCTAGTATGTGTACGTATTTTCAACGTGACTTCATCATGAAATGTATGCGTAAGCCACGATGGTTAAACCAATGAGTCAGCGAATTTTCGTTCATCTCTCGCTGAGCTACACACTGACTAGCAATTCGGTGTACGTAATCCGACTGTATCACTAACTGTGTCACTTGTCATGCTAAACTTGTAACTTTAAGTAAACGTTTTAACACGTTAAGAAATATATAGAATGTGTATTTGGATAAAGTACGCTTTACGTCGATACACTACTGGAAGTTTAATATACTGGTAAATGATTTCTTTCGGCTATTTGTTGCTTGAATAAAGGGTCAATTATATTTCAGATCCCTATTCAACAATTGCGAATAATAACTGATTGTTTATAGCAACAAAAAGCTAGCTAATAATAGTAGAAAAACTTATATTGCCCTTGTTCCTCAATTATCCGATCGCGTTCTTCCCCGATACGTTGAACGAGCGTATTTTCTAGTGTGGATACCCGTCCGCACGTTCTAAAGGCGAAAACAATGCAGGATCTTTTTTTAATAGAGGCCAGTGCGTGATTGCTACTCTTTCGTCGTGGTCCCTGTTTCTCTCTCTCTGTATATGTACATCTTTTTTTTTTCCTTTTCGTTAGTCTATGATAGATAGTGCTTGAGTAGTGAATAATATGGATACGATCGTCGAACTTACATGACTCCAGTGGCCGTCTTACGGAAGTATGTGTTCATCGTAAAATTTTTTATGTTTGTAGGTGGGAACAATGTCTTCTGATCCCACCAATGAGTCAGATCGATGATTTTTGGCCCACTTCGTCGGACGATATTTGAAGCCAATCCCACCGATACTGCGAGTATCAAAATCAGAACCAGCTTTGTATAATATGACGAATATTTTTTGCGTGCCATCATTCTAATAAATTGCTCGTTGATCGTTTGTCCGTCCCGCTAAACTTGAGTCAATCCAGGTTTCACTTGTAATCAAGTTTCTAATGGATTGTAACCACTTTTCTTCATTAAATCCCGTTCGACTGTTTGAAACCGCACAGATTTAGCCAGTTATCGAAACGGTATTCGAGATACTTCTTTTACTACCTGATTTTTGCCTGATTGTTGCACTTACTAATTATCAATATGTATTCTATGTATATTTTCTGCTTGATCCAACTTGATTTCACAACTATTCACCATAATCCTTTTGCGGCAACTTTTATTTATCGTAGTACCACTTTTTGCGTGTACACTGATATATCCTCATTTGAGCGGGCTAAACACCAGGCTGTTGTTGACAGCCACGCACTATGTGTTACGTCCTGGTTCCCCTCATTTCTTTATCGGCCGCCTCAATTGACGCTCGTTCAGCCTCATTCATGTGCTTCAACTACTTGAAGACAACGATAAGTTCATAGTAAACGATAAAAGATACGTTTAGGGGATGCGCAGTCCGACTGCCACGATTTTTCAGCCACCCTGCAGCTTGCAAACAATCGGTCGAAGTACAGATTCATTGGTTGTGGTATGAACAGTAAGTACCAGAAAACAGGAAAAGATCCTCTATCGCTTTGTTAGGATGCTCCGCACCGCAGAATTGATGTGTTCTTGTTATACCGTAAAAATCACTCTCCGATATCCAGTTTGCGTGTCATTCATCTCATAGGCATCGGCATCATAGGAAAGCCTGTATCATTTACAAAAGGTACGTCAAACCTATTACCACCTTCCTATAGAATTAACTACCTCAGTTCCACCAGCTCGTCCTGCTAGCTCTCTTAGGACATTGTAGTGCTACTATTCATTTCAATGTGGGCGATAAGATCTCCCGTCTACCGGCAAGTTACATCAGCCTGCCAAATAGATTGGGATCGCACAGCGAAATTGGCTTGATACGCTGTGGTCTTGTCGAAAGAAGGGGTGTCTTTTACATGATGTTATGTGCAGCAGGAACTGCGGAGGGCTGCCGATTGTGTGTCAACCAAGGG
This sequence comes from Varroa jacobsoni, assembly GCF_002532875.2. Taxonomy (NCBI): domain Eukaryota; kingdom Metazoa; phylum Arthropoda; class Arachnida; order Mesostigmata; family Varroidae; genus Varroa; species Varroa jacobsoni. The sequence continues at coordinate 73,047 of NW_019214287.1, forward strand.
GCAAAGCATCCAATCATTTATCCAGCCAGTCAGCGAGCCGGCCAGCCAGTCAATCAGGTCACTAGAGACCCTTTCCCTGGCCCACTCTTGCTTACAACACGGGGCGCCCAGCCACCGGCGCGTACGGCTTATTCACGCCATAGCACTGCGAAGTCCTTTAAGAGAGAACCCCACTATATAGTGAACCTGGGGCTCCATTCAACGCTGGCCTTGTGTTGGCCTACACAAAGAAGGCAAATGGAGCTACATAAATACATACATACGTACACTACCGTTACTAGTACATAGTGCGTCTTAATGCTAGCACTACAAGATGACACACAAATTACTACACGCTACGTATCTGCGCTGTAGGCAGTTTTCACGGCGCTATGAATGAAAACACTAGGGGTGCTAATTAACTATGGGAACAATAAAAATATAAAATAGTGACCATTAGAATCATCATTGCCGAAATGACTATGGGCTATGGACAACAACAAGAAGCAACAAAAGAATAAACCGAATTAAACTGTTAACGGTGAAAGTTGACCGAGACGGTCAATTTTCTGAGCGGACACAGCCATCATAAGCTAAAATGGATATCGATAATAATCAGATGCTTCGAAGCTGCCAGACTGCAAAGATCAACAGAGCTATAACGTACTTGATGAACATGTGTAAGTTAGATTTCAGAGGCAGAAGCGAAGCGAAAACCTTAAAACTAGCCACGCTTAGAAACCGGGTCCTGTTTCGTATAGCTCATCAGGACCCAGTGTAGTACGTAGATAAAGTGGCGCCACAAGATATGCGGTCTAGTATACCCATTACCTATTTATTACTTTTCATGATAGGATTATTCATTTTATTGACCTTTTGCTCCAGCCAAAAACCCCAAAGGGAACTTTATGTTGATCCCGTCGTCATCAAGTTGGGAACCTTAACTCTAAGTTAGTCTAAGTTGTGTTCAGCAAGTGAGCGAACCAACTATGCGAAAAGAACGAAATTGCCCCGATAATTTGGCAGGATAAAATCATTTCGGCGAAGGCAACTGATACTTTCGTTTTGTAGCCTAATATCACATCACAAAGCTGGAGAAATACGAAAAAAGCTTTTATGGGGCAGGCCTTTTTTTAGGAGTAAAAAGTTTTCTGATTTTGTACATTGCGTTTATTAGACAGAAAGTTGCGTTATAGAAAAAAAATAAGTTTCACACAATCTTGGAACTATTGTAGCGAGAGACACTGTCAAAATAATATTCCAATTCTCTACTGCTGAAAATTCTAAAAATTCCTGCAGAAGGACCTCATGCTTAAAGTAACGATGTGGCCTCAAATCATGGCAGTAATTTTAATGATATATTGCCAATTATTTTTCTAATTAGTAATAACATTTTCGTAAAGAGTAAATTTAAAAAAACATTACAAGCCATAGGTGGCATATCGAAGTAATTGTTATGTGAAGAACTTGCACGGCAAGCGGTGCTTAACAATCGCAACGGAGCGCGAGGATCTCACGTACGGGAGGTTTCGTTAAACGTTACCCGGTTGATTTCTCAGTACGTACTCGATACACACGTATATTTTATCTTATACTGCCGCTTTTGTTATATTACTTCTCTAAACTGTGAACATGTACTGACTTCGACGATGATAGAATTTCATGGGAGACGACACCTTGTGGCGTTAGTATGCTTCGACTGCCGCTCTAGTACGAACCTTCTTGATGAGAGGTCATTCAAATCTTAGATAGATGATAGAATTAGATCTAACTAATTTCAGTGTGGCAGGACACGGCCGGGTTTATGGGATAGCACGGGTTTCGCGCTGAACAATCGGAGGTGCAAAGGGGCCTCTAGTCTTTACTTCGACGCGAGCACCGCTAACTGCCCTACATTCTCACACTACAGATCTGTCAAAAACAATTCGATTATTGAATTATTTGCAACCATTTTATTCTCCAGCCATTTGTGGACGTTTAGGCCTTCACTCCGAGAAAAGAAGTATCTTTCGCTCCCAACCATTCTTTTAAAGTTATTAGTTAGAGTGATCGACGAGGTAACTAACTATATCACGAAATTGGGTTTGACCCAAACAATAATTTTACCGTAAAATCCGTTGTCATTGACATTCTGGTTCATGTCATAATGGACGTAACTTATTTTAATGGAATTAGTTAAATATCGGTAGTATTATATGCGAAGCTTGTATGTCTACTAGTGGCAGAAAAAACTCGTAATAGATACAAGAGTGAGCTTTTCTTTTTTTGTGAAGCCAAATTATGCAGAATTTGCAGTTTGTGCTGTTTACTGATATCCGTAATCGACTGACAAATCCGTAGCTAATTGTTAATATCATAATTAATGTTTGCAGGTATACAGCAGGCAAGTGTTCTTAAAAGTTCTTAGTTCTTAAAGGTCACAACTAGTACGGGCTGGCTGGAAATTATAACGCGATAATCATTCACTACTTCACGAGCTTTACAAGTGACGTTTTTTAGAAAAAAACTTCAGCAGAAATACTTTTTTGACTAACCATTAACATATCTAAGCCAGCTTCAGATTCTCTAGTAAAATATATATATATATATATATATATATATTTCGGTTTTTAACACCGGTTCTATATAAGTGCAAATGGAATTCGTATTAAGAACCAAATTATTCGGAAGAAAATCACTAGGTGTCAGTTAATGATCAAACGGTCTTCTATTGTTAAGGTTGTATTGCATCTGAATCAATCACTCTAGTTGACTAGTTCAGAATGCTCAGCTTTCATTACACTCTAGGACAGCCTATTAAACTGAGCTCAAAAGGGCTTGCTTCATCGGATACGATATCTAAATGAAAACTTTCTGAGGCGTTTCGTTTCTAACACTGTACCTTAACAAAAATAGAAGATGCAGCGAATTTACGTATGACAGATATCTCATTTCCATCATTTACCACAGCTTTAATTCGGGCCTAAACATTATATAAAAACATTTCAAATATCCCCTTCAAATTCTGCGACCACCCGGATAATAAAGATACGAATAAACAAGTCAACATTGTCATATCGACCCAGATTCAATCCCGCTTAATAACGCTCCACGGTAATCCAATAGACTCAAATTCGGTCTACTAGACGACCATATGCGTCCATCCCAGGATACTTTGGGTTCTTAGTCAGCCGATCCCGCACTAATCGATCTTTATAAGCCAGTCTACCATCTTGTTGGAACACGTATGGCCTTCTTTCGGAGTCTTCGGCCATCTACAGCTGCTCAGCTGTTCATAAAGCATGCAGATAAATTTGCTTAGTGATACGTTCGCCTTTCTGGAACAAGTATGGTGGCACGGCGTTTCCTTCACTAGATATCTCACCCAGAACATGAAATAGCCGAAAATTCATATCTTCTAGCTTGTTAAGCAAGTTAGCAATAATTTATAAGGTTCAAGCTTACATCGATGATGATGACTTTTCGTCGGAGAAGGTTTTAAACGACCTATTCGTTTATTCTTGAGAGCACCAGATAGCAAAAAATATTATCTAAATCTCCTGGTTTTATAATACTCAGGGAGCATCTGTCTGACCTTTATTACCTCTGACGTTTACCTGACATCTTCGTGAATGATGTGTGATATCGTATGCGCACTCATATCATATCTCTTCACTAACGCCCCGATTCCATTTTTATCGGCAGAAAGTACCCCCAAATTTGCCACTGTCCTTTTGTGTTTTCTGTAATGGACTTTCGGATGTGCTCTGGTCAGACCATGTTTTACTTCCTCTGCGACCACGTACCCATTAGCGATGCGGTACTCAGTTGATTTGAGAGGATGGAAGAGGTTTATATTCTCTGTGATGACTCGGCCCACATGTAGAGATTAAAGATAACTAGTCCTAGCTCAAATACTGAACCGCCCATGATGGGAGAATGACTAACATGTTGTTTGCTGAATTTGAGAAATACTCGTCAATCTAGATTCGAAAGCAGGCGTAAAGGCAGTTCGTTTCCTGCTGAGAGCCAGCTGCTTAAGGAAATGTCTAGTGGCGGTACCGGACGTAAAACTCGAAGCAGACGGATGTTACAGACAGCCAACGGAAGAGTGTCCCAAGCTCGGTGCCGTATTTTATATGTATATACATATATGTATATGTATGAAAAGTGGGCCTAAAGTTTGTCCGAGTTTTCACTTCAGAGTTGTTAAAATAGCAGGAGATACACCAATTTATTACCGTAATAAATAACGAACTCACCTATAGAACACATTTGTATCCGGGCCACCCCAATATCGTCCTTCTAGTTTGTATGATACCATAGTGGAATGTCATGGCGTTAGTATCTACGGTACTATAGATATAGGGTATCTAGTCTTCTTGTCCCTCTATCCCTCTAGTTACAAACAAGCGATGGTTGGCAGATTGTCTTACGCTAAACATAACCATGTTCACAGTTTGTGAGATACCAATTTGAAGCAGCACTTGTTTTTTCGTATAGACTACGGACGATACTTCCCGGCGACTAAGATAACACTGAAGTGAGATTACAGAAACTGCAGCCCGGGAAATAAGACGAGGTCGTCGCGGTATGGGACACTGCGCATGCTGATCGGACGATTTTAACTTGACGTCGCGCTAAACGACGAGAACTCTACAACACATTTTGCAGCTGTGGGGTTGCATGAACAACAGTATATACGGAACATCCTGTCCCTTTACGTAGTCCTTGATGAACACGGTAAACGACTGATGAATACGATATTGAATTATGCAGGATCGTGACTCAGAACTGCCTGAAATGGATAGGCTTATGCAAACGGTTCCTAAAAGGACGCTTAAACGACATTGTTGTCCATGTGCGGGTGCGTATGAAACGTTCCAGACCGAGATAATGTACCAGTAAAAATACTATCACATTAGCTCGCTTTAGCTTTCAATTTCGGGGGGGGTATTAAAATAGAATGGTTAACTTCTGATGCCATTGACTATTCTGGTCATTCAACTGGTCTTATTCGCCAATTGGATAAAATCGTTAATCGCTGATCAACTGTATTTTTAATGTACCTCATCTTAATATTACACCTTATTTGTACTAAAGTGTTATTATAGTGGTCTTACTAAAGCTGCTGTACAGTAAAATCCGTTTCTATTGTGATCAACTGCGTATCTCCTGCTACTTCAATGAACGCAAAACAGTGACTCCCCAATTGTCCGAAACTTTTAGCCCATTATATAATTATATGAATGTATATATATATATATATACATTTTGCAGAGCGCTGATTGACAAAATTCGTTTCATCTATCGAGTTCTACGCCATTCCCTAAATACCATTTTATACGCCATATATAAATACGCCAATACCTAAATACCGAATACCCTAAACACCATATATATATCGTCTTGCCTCATTTGTATACAGAGTACGACATCTCCATCGAAATGGACTTCGGCATGCTGCTTGTCGTAGCGGACATACGTTAATCCCATACTGCCAGCTACCAGAAGAACCTCAGTTATAGATACACGTAGATTTTGCGTAAAAAATTAAAGGTAAAATTAATGAAAAGGTGAATATCAATTGCCAACTGAGTCCTCAGGCTGAGCTCTAACGTTTGATTTTTATGCCCACTGTCTATTGCGTTTGTTGGCCATTTGAACCCCTGAGTTTCTAAAACCTTTGCTTTATTACTATCTCACAATCTAGTTTCGCTGAAATGTTCTTTGTGCGGCATATTTGAGCGACACTCAAAAAGGCTCTGCTTAATTAATGGTAACTGGATTGAAGAGGGATTGTATTTTGCTTGACGAGTGGTGAGTCGTTTAGGTTTCCGATCTCCTGTGTTGGATAATAATTATTTTAAATATACACGACCGCTAGGAATGACATTTCTGCCACATACAAACATTTATTGTTTTTTTTTTTTATTTACGTCAAATAATGTTTAGAAACAAATAATAAAAAAATATATATATATTTTAAAATATATATTTTAGATCGTACTGTCGAACTCCTGCAATAAACGATGAGTTAGCACGTGTTATTTGTTGAATATTATTTGCAAAAGAACGATCCTGCTAGTACAGAATGCTCAATATTAATATGAGTTTTGTTTAGAAACTACGATTATCATATTTTCTATTATGGTATGATTGATTTTAACCGTCTCCGTCAATCGTAGGATTACTGCATTATTACTGACGAGAAAACGTGTCGATATACGTAAATAGGAACACTTGTGACGTAAATAGGAACACACTTGACAGAATCGAACAGCTCAACAAGAAGAAAGGTTTGCGTACTAAACATGGGGTCTACTTGTGCAGGTGAGGTTTGATATGATGTTCAATAGCAGCAGCAGATGTAAGAACGAGACCGCTAAGGCATCTCCGTTCCCACAACGGATATTGGAACTCTTTAACGTTGAAGCAAATCACAAGGGTAGGTTACTGTGACTTCGTCCAACACTTATACACTGGAGTTCATCGGCATCTACAAATTAGGCAGTATGGAGTCAATCGTCAGGATCCAGCTACGATGTATACGCGTCCATCATAATTACAAAACGATATCTTTTGTGGCGTTGTACACTTTGTAAAACGTAAACAATCTATCGTCACACGAATCAAAATATTTGTCGTCTCTGCAATAAATCATTGCAAGGTCCAATAATGAAAATAGCGCAATTGCTACTACATGTTTATGTTCTACTAATACGAAAAATCTGACGACCCCAAAGAGTAAAAAACTAGCGTAAATCGACTGATGGAGAACCACATGGCGCAAAAAGGGTCAACAGACAATTGCAGGAAAGACGTGTACAATAGGTAACAGGTGGAGTAAACACAAAAAACTAAATAATTCAGGTTTCATATACGGTAGCTACGATGACAGAGATGCTGAAAGCACTGTACAGAAGCAGTAACATGGAAGATCAATAGCACAAGATCAACACAGAGGCATAAGGAAATTAAGAACACGAAAGCAGCTCTAGGGACGAATGAACGCACTCATGGGATGATCGAAAGGGGTATGGGTGGAAGGCTGAAAAGGATAGAGATAAGCAATGATCAAGGAAAAGTAGCCGCGAGTCACAATTAAGCTGTTAGTGATCGTGGACTCAACAATCCCATCCATGTCCAAAGAGAGAAACAACACTTTTAAATGTTAACAATGCTAAAAAAAAAATAAAAATACATTTAAAAAAAAGAGGTCATAGAAGCAATTAACGTGTGCCATTCTACAGCACAAACGAATTCAATGAGACGTTACATATCGGCAACGAACAATAGTCAGCGGATTGGATGTAAGAACGCGCAAAGGTCACCAAAAATCTCAAAAAAGATTATATGCTTTTACGGTTGACTAAAGTCGGCATTGTGGCCAACGCTGTGACCGGGTGTCTGCAAAGCTTCGTCAAAAAAAAAAAAGCGAAAAGATCCGAAAGCTCCAAGAAACTCTGCGTCCTCCCTATTATTCGGAGAACTGCCAGGCACGGAACCGACTAGATGTCGAGCAATGAGAAGGAACGCGAAGCCGGCCGCACAGTAGGGAATCGACAGACTCGATAGCTGCACCCGCAGACGACGGAGAAAATATAGAAATCCAATTCAATCTATGATACCACTCAAAGGGGGAAAAGTAGCGTTCGTCTATAATCGACCATGGAAATAGGGCCTAGCTGTAGCTCAAAAAAAATGCCAGCATAGCGGCAGACAATGAACGAAGGCAAACACTCATAGTATAGGAATAAAGGAAATATTCTGAAAGATCCAAAATAGGGAATCTATCGTTAAGGGACCGAAGCAAGCAATCAAAATGCAAAGTAGTATATAAAATGTTAGCATCGAAGAAACTGGCTTCCCTGTGGGCGGCACACGTGCACATGCACACACACACAATCACTGTACGTCTGCTGCCATTTACAAGCGTAAATTTTAAATAAAAAGCTGCAATAGAAAGTAGGAGTAGAGTCGATTTAAAGGTGTGGGTCAACTTTATTGCACACTGAAATAATTCTGCTACAAATACAGATAACAACAGCGGAGATCGAGCTAGATAAGTTACGAATATTAATTTCGGAGTGATAAAGATAAGCCTAAATTGCACAAAATATGTAAAGGGTAATATACATATCGAGAAGAAAACAAAAAATAGGGCATCCGTTTTGCTTAAGCCAATAAAAAGCCCCGAATCTGTGATCAGATGATGTACATAATAAAGTGAAATAAAAGCTGTAAAAAGTTATTATATTTTGATAATTGCGAAGGGAAGAAATAGGTAAGCGAGACCACAAAAAAGAGAAAAGCCGAATGTAAGTTGTAGATAAGGAAAAGTTAGATTACGCATTCACAGGCTGTCATAAGTGCACCAGGAACAGATGTGCTATTATCGATGCAATGAAAATATTCAGAAAAACATAGCCAATAATAACAATTGCTAAAAGAAATGTATCAAACGAAATAAGAGTAGATGCTACTATTGAAAAAAAAAAAAAGAAAAGAAGAGAAAGCGCTACCTTAAGTAATAAAGCTTTTTCAAAGTATGGTAAGGCTAGGAAAGTTGACAACTTTCTAGGTACAAGCAAGTTGAGTAATGGTTCTCAGTGTAAGAGAAGCTAATTAAGTTTTTAATAACAGTGGTCTTATAATAATAGCTAGCGTGATCTTAAATGTGTTTTTAGCAACACTACAGAATCGATTCTAGAAAATATTTAAAAATAGGAAACTTACCGGATCGAGGCATAATGGTTTCTATTTCGGGCGACGGTTGAAATATACTTTTTTTAAGACCTTTTTCACCAAAGGTATGAACTGAGCAAAAAGAACAATAGCCTTTACACTGAACGCACCTGTAATGCAAGTTATGGTAAAATACGGACTTGATAAAGCACGAGTTAGTATATAGTCTCT
>NW_019214287.1:82023-98204 GCF_002532875.2 Varroa jacobsoni
ATACATAAAAGGAGCCTTATTTTTACACACCAGTGGAAAGTAGTATTAAACATACTTTGATTAACATAGTGTCTCAGATAAGTGTATGGAATAACGTTAGTATTGCACACTTTAGTTGATCGAACCGCCAGGCTGAAGTTAATTTTACCTACGGAGTACAGCTTGGGTTTTTAGGGAGAATGGTTATTGGAAATTATGCAGTGACTATTAGGAAACTGCAAAAAGCAAAAAACGTGATAGACAAGCCGAGTTTAGTAAAACAAATGACGACCAGAAGCTAAACATCGCCAATCAGAACATCTAAACTTTTTTACGAGAATAGTAATAAAAATAATAATATCACCTGCTAAATTCATGTGGGACATGCGCGGAATGCTCTGCCGATTTAGAAGTGATTTTGAAGATGTATCGTTAACTAAAAACTAAATGCAATCAAAAGTTCTCGCGCTTTTTTTCGGAAAAAAATCCCCTTGTCTCTAACTTGTCGTTTACTTCTGTACTGACACACACTTAGTACGGGCTTTGTCGGCACTCCCAGCATACCGGTATTGTATTATAAGTGCAATTTTAACTTGAGACAACTTTTTGCAGATGAACAAATAGCATTTCCGACGCTATCTGTGTTATATAGTTCGTCAGGGTCGAAAAGCTACCCGAGACAGCCTGTGGCGTTTGTATTGCACGAGATAACGATATTGTCGCTAAAAGGACTGCTCCTAGATTTTACTAGATTCAGAAATGCTATTTGAAGCCTAGGGAAATCTACTGACCGGTTGTCTGAGTTTGATGACAGCCATCTAAAGGCGCTTTTGAAGCAAAATGGCCAACAAACAATTCGGGTATTTGCCAGAAAGATGGTCTGCTGCTGTACGACCGTTATTAGTCACTTGAAGTCCTTTAGGTATGTATAGAAGTTCGTACGTTGGGAACCTCACAAACTCTCCAAATTCAACACGGAATTACGGGTTAACGATGCATCTCACAGCCTTACCTGATGTAGAGCGTCGCATGGTCACAACGACAAGTGACACCGGTAAACGGAATCAGTACGTCAATAAGAATCAGCAACCGGAACGAGAGGCTTCGGAGGGAAGCCAGGACCTAAAGTTGAAATTGTTCACCTGGGTGAGCAGTTTCAATGGAAAATTTTATCACATCCTCCATATTCTACGGATCCTGTGCAGACGGATTTCCACTTTTCGAGCAATCATTTTCGTAGCCTTTGTCACGGATCAGGATCACAAAAGACGCTTAGGAAACTTCTTCGAAATAAAAACCACTAGCATTTGGCGAGGCAGCATACATCATACGATGCATAAATGGGCGAAAGGACCATACATAACAAGAATATAATTATGTCATGTTTTTGTCTCTTTAGATAACAATATGTCGGAACAGTCAATGAAGGCGAGCAATGAAATTAGTAAGTTAACAACACCTTGGAGTCGATTGAGCACTCCGAGCATTATTGCTTGAAGGGTCGGCTATAGGTAGAACGGTTAGCTCCGGTAAATCAGCTTTTACCATGTCTACTAAAATATTCGTGGCCATTTTGACATTTCTAGGCTGCAGATCGTTTCTCGTAGACGCCTTTAAATCCTGGCAGACAGCCAGATGTGTACCTGTGCGGCCAGATGGACAACTTATCCTCCTGAAATCTGGGAGTCGTGTCTAAATTCCGTTATTGCTGTTTGAGTTCGGCCGGCGAGCTAAGACAGGAGTCTCTCAGTTTTTGTATCGGGTGCTTCAAAGGGAAATTAGCGCCGAAGTTTCCTTGGAGGCAATCGTGTAGGTCGACAGTCGTGTAAATTAGCGAGCTGTCGTAGGACAGCCGACCTACGCTGCAATATGCTAATAAAATCCAGATATCGAATAAATTTTATTTAATTGTTATCCTTCTATAATTAGTTCATTAACTGCGAGCAATTTCTACATTTACCGCTCTGTCGGCTACCTGAACTAGCTATAGAAATTTGTTATGCGGTGCAGTTAGAGTTTCTCTTACATGCAGAAGTTTAGAGCATTTCTTCTACTATCGTCATGACTGCATGGTCTTGATTAAATCTGATTAGTTTTGTTTAGTATATAATTATTTTCAAATACTAAGAATATTTTGTCAAATGAACCGCTTTGTATCGTTGCAGCAGGACTGCGAAGCTCATCAAACAAATTTCCACCGAGTACTTTTTGGGTGTTTGCAGAATTGTGAAGTTCGTACTGGTACGGATGAGGGTGCTAAGGACATATCATTGCTCGTGCGTCTTGTTGCAATTCGTTTTACGTTACTAATAGGGGAAGGGTGGGCCGTCGACATGTTGGAGTTCGCTAGCTAGACCACGGAAGGCGAGGCTACCACTGCCACCGAAGTCAATTTGAGCTGTACATCTGAACGTTGCCAGTCAAACATGAACATTACGTAGTATAAAAAAACTTGTCAATATTGTTTTCGGCGTTCGAGGAGAACCGATCACGGATTTTAAAACAAAATTACGTTAGTGAATTATATAGATGTCGAAGTTGCTGCCAATGAACGGCTCTGTTAAGCTGAATTAATAAATAGCCTTTCATACTCGTAGCGGGCATTGTGATTTCACGCTTACCATAAATGTTGTCAGCTAAAGATTAGCTCGATACATATCTCGATTTCGTAAGCTTTGAAATACAGTCAAACGAATACGAGTCAGTTTCTGGCTAAAAAGTGCAGTCTTCTCGTGCTTGCTTGAATCTTCTTGTGCAATCGATATGCTTTACGTAGACTTGCTGTTAAAGCGGCCTCAGGTGTAACCCTGTACCCTGAAGATTAGATTGCACAGCCGGGAAACAAATATGGCTCACTAACATCAGCCCGTAACAGTACGAAAAGACGTATTATTGCTTGCAGATAGCCTAGGATTAAAGCAGAGTTATTCAATACAAAAGATTACTTTTTTCTAACTTACTTACTTCAAAGTGTGCCTCTGCCGAGAGTTTATCGTTGCGATCTATCTAGGAAACTAGATCTGAGCGGAGTGCGAGCGCATCGGAACAGGAGGTGACGTCATCGAGCGTTAGTATCAACTACCCGTTGAAGTAATCCAATCAAATGAGCTGTTGCTGTGGTAAATGATGGGTGAAGAGTAAGCTAGCAGACGCTTTTCTGAATAACCGGATGTCATACAAAATTTTCGTTTGTTCTTTGGAAGCAGTCGAATAGAGGTACTGATCTATATTGTCCTTAGCACGGGTAGGTCAGGTAACAGGGGAACATTCGAGCAAACGAGTGGCAGCTTTGCGTGAGATCTCACCGGCCTGAGGTTGGTCAGTAGAGAAGTGACGTCGCTACATTGATGACCCGTAACCGAAATAGCAGACTGAACAACAGTCTAAAATTGAAGAGGACTTATTTGTCTCACAGTCAGTATACATTGTTTTCGTTTTCTACAATGGCCCACAGTGATCACCTTTTGTCGCTATAACACACTACGCCATCATTGTTACATTACTAACATTCATAATAAACAATACTAGGCTTTCCCTTACAATATTTGTATTTAGCGATATATAAAAATTAGACGTCGTCAAGTCTGGCCTTTTGATTAAGGAAAAAATTGAGCTTTTTGTAGGCATGTGATCGTCCGGGCGAAAATCCGAAGGTAAACTTAAAACAGCTAACCTGAAAGGCACACGCATGCTTAATGCTGTTATTTGGTTCGGGCTAAAAACTTCTATCTAATCAACAATTCGAAAATGTGACAATTCCAGTGCTTGGTGGACTAAAAACAATATGCAGAATTAGAGATAGCTCTAAATCGAGAATCAAAAATGAGACAAAAAAATAAGAAGCAGTGAATAGCCGATTGATAGATACATAATGCTTAAGAAAATTGCTAAAAAATAACGGACCGAAAATGAACAAGAGAGATTGAAACTGTGCTAATTTGATTCTTTTTGATCATAAATTTCGTTGCTTATTTCAAAATGGGTTTCAACAGTCCGTTTGAAAAATTGCGCGCGTTTTTATAATTTTCAGTTTGTAAATAAAGCGCAATTATCTATTCTTGATTTGAGCAGAACGATTGAGCCGCGACAGAGAAAGAGCTTTTGGTGGCATAAAATTAGTTAGCGATTTGCAAACGAGAAAATGCGTAAAGGCAGATAAAAAAAATCGTCTGCCTGTTATTGTGAAGCCGTCAGTTATTAGGCGATACTGTTGTTTAAATCAGGTCTGATCACGTATATTACGCTACAGTCAGCGATATGTGCTTCTGCTTGTATAACGATGATACATATAAAAAAAAACATAGATCAGCTAGGTTGTGGCGGCTTAGTCTATTGGTTGATTGTCGTAAATTAGAATAGATTTATGTAAATACGCCCTGAGGGAGCTGAAGAGACGGGAAAGTGTACTTCGTTTAAAGGTGTTTGATCGGGGTTTAGCCCACGGATTTGAAGCCAATCATTCTACGTACCGGGTAGTTATGAGACGGCAACGGCTACCGATAAGCTTACCGATGAAAGTCATTCTCAATAGTAGTTTTGTATCACGGCTATTGGGTTCACTAGCTTATAACAATACAAGGTATCCTATATCTCTGAACTTGATGAATTCGTGTCACAAGATGATTTGCTTGGTACCTTTCTGTTCAGCGTTCTGAATGTTCTAGAGCATTGTTCTAAAATTTATACATATCCTTATATATGTTAACATGCTGGCGTAATTTAGCACTAGCTGTTTTTAACAAATATTGAAAAGTATAGAACGTTCATATCCTTTAAACTAAATGGTATACGCAGAGCTTCTTTGAATAATATTCGGAACGCGTAGTCGAAATTGACTTAGTTCCAATGACCGCTTCCAGAACTTCCATTCGCAGAAAAGCTCATGCAATTACTTCACGAAAACAACTTGTCTGTCTATGTTATATCTTCCTCCTACTATTTCCTCATCAATGACCAAGATTCCTCTAAGCATTCAACACTGTTCACTTCTTTCAACGCGGAGTAACTGGCTTATCGAACGCTTTTATTGTCGTTGTTGTTATTATTATTATTATAAGGATTTTTTCAAAAACTTTCCATGCAAAAGCAAGATGTGCCCAAATGGACTCTCTACGCTTTAAGAGGTTGGGGGGGGCTTACTTAATCCATTTTCCACTTTGAATTAAACTCATAATTGTTTCAGGAACAGGCTGATCCCTTGATCGTAAAACGGGAATCTACTCATTTACATTCATGGCCATTTGGTTTCTAAATCGATTTCGATTCTTATGGTGATAATGACTATTGTAAGCGCCTCAATCAACCTAACCGGGAAGATCGGATTTTAGACCTATTTATCACCCGAAAACTTTAAACTCGGAGGCGGCAGAGCGGGATCCGCATAGACTAACTAGCATCAAAAAATTAATACATTTGTTCAATACATACAATAATTAAATTAGTACATTATAGTAATCATTTTATTAGGTTATGTTTTGTAACTCTGTAAACTGCAGCATCGGTTAAACCATATATTATTTATTAATTAACTAAGCTCTATAATTAGTAAGTCCGCTGTATTCTCGACCTGCCTCAACAAAATTACGCTGCCAATATGCAGAAAACTATAAGAGTATTGATAAAATAGGGATGGTTTTACAAACCTCGGGAAGTCGGCTCGATTTATGTTGGGTTTCATCGACCCAATACAAAAAAGGTGCTAAACCTTCATATTGCCTGTACTATAGTCAAAACGCTAACCTTAGACGTAAACGCACTAGAGGATCTATTGTACAGTTGATTGTGAATAAAGTGCCATCCTACTAGGTAAATTTGTTAGTGGTGCATGGCCTAAAAATTGGGAGTTTCGTTTCCAGAGTCAATTCAGAGATATGGCTATTTCTAACGTACCTGTACACCAAACGACAATTAGTTCCCACCGCAAGCCCTCACAAATCAACAATATTAAAAGGAAACATACTAAATGTTCAGAGTTTTATATCTGGCACCATTGAACGGGAGAGTTGGCATCCAGATTAAGCGTTCTGAAACTTAACTATATTTTTCGTTTGCCGGTCTAGCTGCTATGTCTATACTAGACTACTTCATCTGCTCTTTCAGAAGAGTGACCAAAATACTAGCTAATACAATTGCATATATAGGTAACAGCCAAAAGAAAGCTGTTCAGGAAAGCCAACAGAGGCAAAACCCTGTTTCGTACTAATATCAGTTGAACATGACATTGAGGCATCAGGTATTCATTTCAGGAATTTCCGTTAATGCTGTTAGGTTGCCCCAAACTATTATTTCAGGGATCTTCGATAGCAGATATACAGAGACGATTTTAGTTAAATATTTTCACTCTAGTATATATACATAGGTTTAGGATCATTGGCTCGTAATATTGATCTTTTTTGATAACAACACACACCTGTCACTGCGCTTATCAGTCTCCTTGTGTGAACACTCTTCAATGTATTCGTTTAAATGAAAAAAATCAAGAGAAAAAAGATATTATATTAGTC
Organism: Varroa jacobsoni; assembly: GCF_002532875.2. Classification (NCBI taxonomy): domain Eukaryota; kingdom Metazoa; phylum Arthropoda; class Arachnida; order Mesostigmata; family Varroidae; genus Varroa; species Varroa jacobsoni. The sequence goes on from NW_019214287.1 coordinate 88,506, forward strand.
TCATATAAGATTCATGATTACCACGTTGTTTACTACAGTTATACGCCGGCTATATATATATATATATATATATTTAGTTTTACTTTTGTCCACATTTAGCTATGTCTGGCTATTCCAAAGGCCGCATTGTGCCTTTGGAAGTAACTATACTATTAGTAAAGTTCTTGTAAACCTATGCTCAGACGCATTAATCAAAAGAGAAAGCATGCGCAGGCTTTCACAAGTTCTCCTGCTGCCGCTCCTTCACCCCTGGCAATGAAACAAGATAATGATTTTTGCGCACTTCGGCCCAGTTGATGGCAAATTGATTGTCCTAATGAAAACGCAAGCTATTGACAATAAGTAATACAATTATCGTGTGATTCTATTGCGTGTTTTTTTTTTCTGCTCCACTCAAGCTTTTTATGCTCGTGATAAGCTGCTCCCTTATCGATTTTCGCACCCCAATAGCGGTATCTAATGTATTTACAAATTCAATACGATAACGACAAATCGTTGTTGAACTTCCGCTTGATGAAAGCGCAGTAAAATGGAGAAACGATGGAGGAAATATATTCTATAATTTATACGAACGTAATGATATATACGTGATGCTAATCGACGTTAAATAGGAAACAACAAGCGCTGGTATTACATTAGCATATTGCATATTTTTTTTTCGTTTGGCTGTGTTTGTTTCTTCAGTAAGCCAGCCCATGGGGCGAGTAAAATTTGATCTGAATGAATGGCAACACTTCTATACAATAGATGATAACACATTAGTGTCAGAGAAATATGGGCATAAAATAAAAGATGGGGTGGCAATGCTTGCCGTGGCCTTGTTTCGCGTTGTGATTAATGAGCGAATGCAAATGTTCCGCTGTGGCGGACTGATACGACAAGCAACAGCGGACTTCGGGTGACAGTAATATATACAAAACTTCGGATTCACTTGTATCGACCATACTAGGTCATGGTAGTACGACATACATTGGATTTTGAACGCGGTACGGCGGCTGTCATGGTTGTACTGCCTTGCCACGATCAGCTGCTTCCGCTGACTATTGACGTGCATTAAAAATATCCAGCACTACGTAAGGCGATGTCGGTGAATGATTAGGCCACATCGTGTCATGCCATAGCGGCAGCGAGTTGTAGCAGTTAATATTTCTTAATTGTGTCAGTATGTAGAGCTGGCAAACAATAAGGACAATGCTATGGCTCTTCGGACCCGTTTAATTCATACATTCTGCGACGAAGCTGCTATTCTTCCGTTGACTAAGGACACGCCTCGTGTTGCACTGTACGCACATGCTCTCAGGCGTTACGTCTGCGTATAAAGGAAGAGTAAACCGTATTTAAATGGAACCATGTTCAGTGAAGTTCAGATGCTTATCTAAGCGTACGAGTAAACCTATTTGTGGCTGTCTATAACGTGGCAAAGCAACGCTTATAAGCTACCTTACTTAAGCCTACTAGATATGACTTCTTCAGTCACGCCATAAGACTAACATATCACTAACTAGCAATACCAAATGGATTCGTGAGCCCTCTGGGGGCTTTTTACGGAGATTGATTTGGGTGTTACTGTCTTCCCTGAATGCGTTCGAGAAGGATAAATACACACGTGCATTTTCAGAGGTTTTATGTAGAAATAAACTGTTTTTTTGCGTTGCTTTTGCAACCACATCAGTTTTCCATGTCTAGTGAACTAGGCTTACTGGTGCAATAAACAATCAGAGTTAAAAACTGTGAAGTTCGAAGCAGGCATTTTTTGGCCGACAGTTTCGAATCTGAACGAAGGCCCCAGGTGATATTAGGTGTAGGTAGCAGTAGAGTCAGTAAAGAAAATTAGAGAAGCCACGAAGATCTTACTGTATACTAGTAGTTACGTCTGGATCTATTGTTCTATACAACAATTTGAGAGTCGTTCAGGAATGAACAAAATCAGGGTTTGCCAGCGCATTTGTATGACAGCCATTCTATAGCAAATGTCTAGTGATTTGGCAGTGGAAGCTTGGTTTTCGATCATAAAGAGCCATTTGTCGCGCTTCAGAAACTGCTGCTAGGGCTGATACGCAAAGATATAATATTGTTATTATCCTACGGAAGAAGTGAAATATGGCACAATAGAAATACCGCTAACTCGTGAGCACGGGCCAGCTAAGGGCAAGGGAGCCACTGTAATTATCAGGGTGACATTAAATCATTGATAAGATAGTCAACATGGCGGTATTATCCACCTGATCTCGGCCAGAAGAAATGGTGACGGCTGTGGATAACGTAATGTGACCATAAAAGCTGATATCGAGATAGTCGTCTATTCGTCTGGGTAGATGTTTCTTCTGCTGGCTCCTATGCTAGTTGTTTTCGTAAAACTGATCTATAGAAGAAAAAAACAACTAAACGACGTAAAAAGGTGACAACTGGTCATAGCAAATTAGCGATTTAATCATCTAGCGGTAGATAATTACTAGTACCCAATTTATAGCTAGAAGAAACAACCGCATAAAACAATCGGGTGGCAGTCTTCATCACATTCGATTTATATATAATAGTTAAGTGAATGACTCTACGCTTTGTTAGTGGAACCGGAGCCCTTTAAGGAACAGGAAAGAGTAACAAATGTTATCGGTCATGAGATAACGGTTATTATGTTCTCAATGGGTTAGTAAGGTAAGACTTTTCCAATAATATGAACAGTAATAGACATACTGTAACTATATCGCTCTTAGTTGCTAGTTGTAGGTCGGCCAGCACCAATTAGTATCGCTTTTTTTAACGGTGTCGCCTATTTCTATGGGATCATAGTTAAGTTCAACATCGATGACACTCGTAAAGTTCGCTGTGAATACTCCGTACACCAGAAGGTAGGTAACACCAAGTTAAGATAGCAACCTATTTCATCTCCGTTAGTTTCAGCGGTGGCCTTGGTAACAGGCGAAGCGAAAGTAAGAATTACAAAACGTGTCAATTAATTTCCATTTCATAGAAAATACCAAAGTAATCCATAACGTGTGCAGTTTTGCCCCGCTGCAAATGTTATCCCGGAGCCTTTGGTGCTGGAGGTAAAAGACACGCCGATACGAACGCGGCTAAGGCGCAAAATAATATCATATGACCTGGTTAAATGTTTTTAGCTTTCGAAAGCTAGTGCTCATTGTTATATATGTTATGTAGAGATATACATGAAGAGGGTACGCCCATATCGTGTCAATATTACTGCTGATGATTTCTTCCTTCATTTATCTGCCATATAATTATCTGTCTAACTTGATTGACCCAATGCCCGAGGGACAGTGGGTCGCCAACGTACACTACAGTTCAAAAGGTCATTACAGCCTGTGTACTGCATCGCTTGGGCTTCTATTTACGATAGTGCACTCATTACTTATAAAAGGAGGAAAGAGGATTTTGTCTAGCGTATATGTAGTAGCTACCACTAGAGACAGCAGATGGGTAACGAACGTTCCGCCTTTGCTCGAAAATAACCAGAAGATATTTTTTTCAAATATGAATCCTTCTCAAACTGTCGCTGCTCTTACCTTTATCTTTATTAGTGTGTATGGCGTTTGTTAATCTTCCTTGTGATCCACTGTAGTAGAAAATTCAATGGGTCATAATCACCGAACAAGCAATGCCGAAGCATATCGATGACTGGTATGTTAGCGTTGCCATATTTTGCTAAAACCCCTTTTCGATCATAATGCCAAACGCATTGACATATCCCAGTTATTGTGTTGTAAAAAACCAGAGTCTTAGCGTCATGGCCGGCATTTGCATTGAAATAGTAATAAATCCAAATATATAACGGCGGTCCACAGGTCCAGACTTGTCGAAGTCTGATAGTTCGCGTATGTTTCTTGCTTCAAGGATGTTCTTCATGCTACAGGATGTAGCTATGCTTCTAGGCCAGGGCAAGTGTACTGAACCTTTTACTGAACGCCAATATAGTCTGAAAATTCTAAGTAAGTGGTAATGCTTTCATGGATCCAGCGATAGTTCTTAGAAATTTCGAATGCGCAAAGATAGGACGGTCGAAAATCGTTTAGAAGAAAATATGAATCTATTGAAAAATTATATGGAAAATCGTCCACTTGTGCGAAGCTGTTGCATTGCAACACTTGAGTTGTAAATGAACGACAACAGATATTTCGACAAATCAGTTTCTAGCTTCAAAGTTACTGAGGTAAACCAACCCAAAATCAACCCATAGGTATTATTAGAATAATTGGATAGTCGAGAGGTCTTTGTCCTGACAGGTCCTAACATGCTTCGAAATAAGCAATATTATTTCGAGCACTACTATGTGGCCCCAATATGGGCAAATTTAAAACTGAGAAAAATACACGACTTTGACCAGAAAAAAATGAAGAAAATGTCTTCGTAAATAATTCTGCTAAACATATCAATAAACTGTAGGTCAATTGGTCACCTAAAATTACTTGAAAACAATCTGTCCTATCTCGATCCATCGGAGATTTACCCTTCTCCCTCAGGGTCGTCGGCCCTGGGTGGCCGCCTTAAAAATGCAGCCTTTTCTATGTAACTGGAAAGAAAAAACAACTTCAACTCAATTCAGATGAAGGCAGACGTAAAGGGGATCGCTGGTCGACCCTAATCACACTTCTCAACTTGTGCGTGCATTCTAAAAAGTAGTTTGCATTGAAGGTTACCTTTCATTATACGGTACAATCTGTGTAGACAGAGAAGTACTCTTTATCTGTCCCTTGACAACTGTAAAATCACTGTAATTGTTGTATATCAGATGTTCATGGCCTTTGATTCAGTTGGACAAACAAACTGCTTGTAGGCCATCACACGGATTGATGGGAAATTTTGAACGCGGAAGCTGAAAGATAGTGTATACCGACACTATATACATTACTACATTTTATTAACTAGACCAATTAGACAGTTTGATGGGACGTTACATGTTTATTATGGATCCATCTAAAATATCGTATCGTAGTGTTCGAAAAGCCCTCGATTTTATATCAAACATACCTTCGTTATCAGTGCGTTGAATCTCTCTGTAGTTGCCAGCATAAAATACAAATTACACAACCCAATAAAAATGCATTTACGCCTATTGATTTTTTATCCTTACAAATATATATATTAACTCCTATAATATTGCAACTGCATTTTGCGCATGACCTGGACGAGGGAAAAGGACGAGCTCTCCGTGCATCTGGTAATCGTGGCGAAATAATCTTGGCCGTCAAGTCAGCGGTCCACTTGGGTTTGCTATCCCTCCATCGACGGCGGCTGCAGATAGTTTCCTTGTAAACGCACCCATTATTGCTTTCATGACCTGCTCATTTACTGCTGTCGCTCAAGAGTACATAGTAGTCTATGCATTTAAACGTGCGTGCGCCGTATGCTTTCATGACACGCAGGTAGAGTTTCGAATCTTAAAGCCGCGCAACCCATATGGACATTCTTTATAGATATCTAAGCTTAATTTCAATAAATATTCAAGCGCAACAATTTGCCCAATCCAAATATATATTTAAGAGTTTGTTTAGTATTATTAATAATAATTATGTTGATGTTGTACTAATCATTTACATAGATACACTCAATTAAGCCGAATGCGATAACAATGTGTGGACGGCGTATAATCGACCGACCGGTTGCCGTACCGGCAAGCCGCTTAGTTTGGGCCTGTTTCTGACCTTCGGCATCCGCGTATAAGCAGGGCTGTCTCGAAACACACGTATGTTCTTTTTATGGACACACGAGTAGAAAAATTTTCGGAGACTGAGACTAGCTTCTATGAGTACCATGCATAAATACAGGATTTAATGTTTGGCCCCAGTTAATACTCCAAGCACAGGTCACTTAAGTATTCCGGGCTTCTGTGAAAAAGCTTCATTCAACACTCTGCTGAAATCTTTACATCGAAATCTAAGATAGTGAAATTAAGCATAGCGTCAACCACAAATGGAGAAAAACTATTCTCAGAAATGAAGGGATTTTTTTTTTTAATCTAATAGTGGAAACATTAAATTAAAAAAGAACAGAGCTTATAAGGTCAATTAAATTGACGGGGCCATCTTTCTTTTATTGACTATATATGAATATATATTATTAAAAACATACGGGATACACTACAGCATATTTTCCTCGAAAGCAATTAGCAATGATTTTATTGGCAAAAAAGCAGATTTTTTGTTTGATGTTACATGTAAACTTTTACAGGCAGCTAGAACGCATGATAAAGGTAGTCTACAAGCCAAGTATCTAAAATACTTAACTTGAAAAACGTCTTTATTATGGAGTGTTTGAGTATATCTGATAGACCACAATATCCCTTTATTTTATAAAGTTTTTTTTTGGCACAGACATGTGTTTGTGAAGCCGTCTGTGAGAGTAACCACAAAGCTGGAGTCGCTCTACGCGTGTTTCTCCGTACCAAGCAGTGGGCAAACGTGTGATGAAAAGTATCTTCTGTACCTTCAGGACAAAGCACGCAGGAATTTGATACAGCTTTTTCTATTTTATGCGGACAGAAGAAACTGCTGAATTCTGACGCGAACCAAGGGGTGACTGCCCACTATTCGTCTTATTATCTGTCTAGTGTCTCTCTCTATGGATTCATTAGTGGATCTGTCCATATGCTTGTTTCTGTTTTGCCTTTAGGTCTCAGGATATTAATCCTGTCAGTACAGGACTGTGCTGCCTGAGCAATTCGTTTGGGTTACTTTGAGTTCTTGTGTGCTTTGAGTCTTATAAACCTATTTTTTTAAGGTTTTTGCTCCTAAACGATCTTGTAAACACAAAAAAAAAGCCCCGTTGAGAGTTATGGAAATCTTCATTGCAATAAAAAGCCTCCATTTATCTTACTACGGTCCATAGATGTCAGGCATGATTTCTGTCAATCGTGTTGAAAGTTTTTCTACTGTGGCAACTGGGTAACGCATGTGTGCCAGTACCCTGGTGTTCTGGTCAAGGCTGATGACCTGTTTTTCTTCTCTTTCACAGTAATCTTCAGCTCTGTACATTTTTGTCTTCCAATTAAGAGGATTTCCGTTTTTTTCCGATTTGATCACTCCGATTCGGTAATAGCTCAAATCCGGTCCATTCTCATCCAATTGCTATCATGATGGGTGCTTAGTTTAAGTGTTTCTAGCATAACAGTCTAGTCATTAGTGCAAACCAGAGCTCCGTTCCCAAAGGTAAGTCGGGAGGTCGAAGAACCCGAGTCATAGGCGACATTTCATATGAGAAGCCCGACTATAGACTTCTAAGAGACCCTTGTGTTAATGTTGAACGTAAAGCCCTTAGTAGTGAGTGGCCGCTAGCACGTCCTTGACAAAGATTAAAGGGAAAGTTAACTTTTTCATAAGTGGTGCAAACAAGGTGTGGGTAAATGAGCAAGAGAGTGCCAACGGCCTCTCTGCTTTCATTCTTTTTTTAGACTTTCGTTGGGTTTTTTCTGGTCATCTTGTAGATCTTCCCAAAGGTTTTCTTGTACCTTTATAAAGAAGACCTACTTCATTTTTTTTGATTCCATTTCTGAGCTTTGTCTTTGCCCTGCTGTATGCTATTTCTGCGGCTATGTTTTAACCACTCCTTTGACCCTTAATCGGTTTAATTTATCGTACGCTACTATTACATTCTGTGTAAATCTGTCCGACCGCTTCGTTTCTTCAGTGTTTTGACCGAATTGGGATAATGCGCCTTAAATGGTTAATACTTATCTCGCAGTTATAACATATATATTATTACAACCGTTACATGTAATTTTGTTCTCTTGTTTTCTGTAAGCTTCTGTCAATCTTCTTCAGCAGTTACTGTTTCTTCTGTCCAAGGGATAGCCATGAATTTTCAACAGATATTGGTCTGTACACTAGGGGCCATCATACTGCATAGCAGTGTCTCCTCTTCTGCTAGAGCCCTTCACCCTGTGATCTTATCTGTGTTCAAAGTGTGTGATAACCCTGTCAATGCAAGATAAGCTCGTTGGCTTCTTGCAAACAGACGTTCTGTTCCCAATGATGACTAAATTGTATGTAGCTGGCCATTCAGTGAAAATCTAGTCCCCTTGATCCTTACGTCTTGAGTTTTGTGCACTGAAGCTTTCTGATATAACGACCGGAGTGTTACGTGTGTTTACGAGTGGTTCAGTTGGCTCGTCCCGGTAGTTTATCGTAGTTCTATTGGGACTACTGAAGCAAGTTGAGACCTTGCCCCAACATAAAATCAGGATTTATGAGTATTTTTTTACTGCTATTTAATAACCAAATCAATTATAGTCTTTGATTATGTCTTCATTGAATTCACATTTATGTAATTTAGCATAGGTCTATGTATCTTGGTTCTAGGTGAGGCAGAGCTCTTGTAGTAGAACTAAAACGACCTAATGTCCTTCATCACAGCTACTTTTCCGGGTCTTAGAAGCTTAGATTGCATACTGACCATCAACTTACAAGAAAAAATAGTAACGCTTATGCTATATGCATTTCCTTTGGCATACTTAAACTGATCGCCTTGGAAGGTTTTTCCAAAGCGGTACTCCCAGTATTACAAGTAATATGCTTAAACTTACATTGGACAGCCCACGTATGAATAAAACATTCATTTGTGGATGTTCATACCATGAGAACAAAAATCAGGTATGTCCCGTAACTGTTAACGGGGAACCTAGCAATAAAAGGATATTTATCAACGTTCTTGACTCGTACACAGAGACAAAAATCTTAGCCATATGTAAACTGATATTTCTGTTAATATTTAATTTAAGCGAAATATAAAAGGTAATTTAGTTCATTAAAAATATAAAGAAAAATAAGTGTATTAGGCGAAGAGTTTTTCCAAGGATTCGTCGCGGGACACGCAGGATCTGTCGTTCGTGAGGACATCAATGCACATGTGCACGAAAAGGAGTATTAAAATTCTCAATAAAATATGAGGAGAAATGTTCAGGATTGAATTCGTATTAATAACCATCAACAGACGCTAGCTGGAATCCCTACACTTTCAGCCTGAATTCTCATAAACCTGAAATGCAAAAAATTATGCACGTTCAAAAAAAAATATTTAGGAGATTAGAATGGTCCTATGAGTTACTTTTAGATCCAATACTATGCAACAGAAAGATCTCCGATAAAAGTCTTCGCAGTTCTAGCGTGTACTTCTTTAACGCTCGAATATACTGAGGGCACAGATTAGGCCCGGGGAGAAAAACGTATTTGGTGTGAGCTATCCGCCTGTCTATGATGATTTTCACGACGTATTACTTTACGTTACTGCCAACAACCCGCTTAGAGAAGTTAAGCTGACTAAATGGCACACGTCAGTAGGACTAAAAGCAGGCGCAATACAAGGTATCAAACTTATTTCTTGGAATAACTTAACGTACCATGCATGAGCACAACCGTTTTTGTTAAATCCTAATCTCTACATACTTGCTTATTATATATAGTATAGTTTGGCGAATGCAATAGCGTACTCAACCCACCTTCACAGACTTCACTTTAGCTGATGCTCAACAAAGCGCATTTTAGCTTTCAAGGCTATAGACTGGTAAGGGAATTCTGATAAAATAAGTCGACGAACGTATAGCTAGCTAGCTAGCTAGCTCATAACGCACAAAGTTTCAGCGGCAAAAGAAAGCCTATACGGCAGCCTCAAGTTGGCGTATATTCATTAAAACGCATCGTTCGAAAATATCTATTATGTCTAGTTAATGGTGAAAGTCTAATGTGGAAC
>NW_019214287.1:98304-100641 GCF_002532875.2 Varroa jacobsoni
CTTAGTACACCTACTGTTTGACGAGGCCCCCATACGATAAGGGTAGTGCATACCTATGCGAAAACCATAGAAACGCTGATTAAGATAGAGTTCCGTTATTAAATATCTCAGAAAACAAAGAGAGGCCAACACAGGCCACTCACTAGAGAGATATTGCTGAGAGGACATGGTAAAAATTTCTATTGTTTATACTAACTTCGAGGTTGACGATATTCTTAGAAAGTCAAATTATCTTCTTATCGATTGCACAAGCGCCGAGTAAGGCCTACAAGATGAATTAATTCAAACAAATATACTTTGTATTACATATTTAAGAGAATTCCTATACTTACTTTACAGTTGAGCCATCCACTCACATTAGTCCTTTGCAACCTCGCCATGTCTGTATGAGCTTATTCTAAACCGAAATCGCCGAAAATATCATATGCATATTTTTACTATTAGAGTACCTCTATAGAAAATATTTTCTACCCATAAACGCTGTATATATCTGCCACAAATACTTAGACTTCAGCTGTATCGCTGGTTCGTGTATGATCGGTTGTTCTTGGTTAGATTTTTTTTAATAATATTGTAAGAAAATTTATAATTTTAATCTATATTTAAATTATATAATAATGTTATAAGCAAATTTGGCGCATTTTGAAGTGAATATCCTTTGAACTATTTGTGCTAGAATGACATTTGAATACGTATTAGAGATATTTTCCTTTAAGCTTTAGACATCTGTCCCAGCCCTCTGGAAGTTTTTGGACAGCTATACACCTACCATTCCTGCTTCCATACCTAATTTACCTATCTACGGCCTTTCGAAGTAAACTGATAGTGGAGCATTTTTGACTTAGAGTTATCTTTTTTAGTGCATCGAAAGATCCGTAATCACGCGGACTAGAATAGATAAGCTCAAGCTCATCCCTTTGCTCAATTTAAGAAGTAATTGAGACAGGACGATGATGTCTGGCGTTGTAACTGCGTGCCGTCGACTGCCACGCTAACGGATTTTTTTCATTTTCACCTAATACCTCGAAGTACTAGGTGCCCCTGATGTCCACTGCAAGCACAACTATAGTCTGAGTAAGAACCTATTCGGCACTGCTGTTGAACTCATTAACTCAAAGCGATGCTATTCACTCGCCTAATCTCTCTCGGAATCGTGGTAGAGGCTGAACCGTACCTTGTCTATGGCGAGCGTGTATTCCAGGTGGTTGTCCATTGATTAAATTCTGCATGCGCAGTACACCACATGCATTTTCAACCTGCCTGTAATCAATTTATGGAAGACCAATGTTTTACCCAGTTTTCAGAATTTGGATTGTGAATCTGTGATACATTACATGTAAAATGCCAGTTCTGGCCGATGGCGCCTTCAGACCTCAAGCTTTGTTTTCGCGAAAAACCTCATTGATTGCGACAATGGCGGGCTGGTCATTCCTGTCCGGTCGTCGGATAAGCTCCTCGCTAATCTCCATCACCCTCATCATCTGAACGAATTTCTCCTGGGGCAAACATAGCCGGTTTTCAATCACAAGTTTTTAGAAGACTGAATCATTTACCAGCCAGATTCTGTTATAGCTTATTTAATCTTAAATCCACCGAATTTGTTTGTAATAGCTTGCCGTTACACCGGGCATATTGAAAGAACAATCTTGGATTTGTATTAATCCGTTTGTCGATATATTTGCATCGCTTACAAAGTTAGTGTTTCAGCAGTCAAAGCATTCTTTAAGTTTACGAAGATAGTGTTTAAAGTATACGTATTGCGGTTCCAACTTAAATTAGTGTTTTTTCAAAGCACGTGGATCGGATCCTATAACGAACATCACAGATATATTGACATCTTTTTCGTCAAGGTTAAGCTATGCTTTAAGCATCAATTCTCCATGAAAAAGGTCAATAGAAAAATAATGTAAATCCCAAATCTTTATGAAGAGTGAAAGAGTAACCTTTTCAATTTAATACGCATAGGAAGAAACATTACAGAAATCTCTGCAGCAGGATACCAGAAGTTTTTTTTCCATGTGTTTCCACTTTCCAATTATCCGTACCGTTTTTGTCCTTCACAAAAGTTCGATCGACCCCAATAAGGCTGGAGTTGACGCACCTATTAGAGTAAATACAGTATGACAAATCAAGAACAAGAAGAAGAAAACAACAATAATTTACTGAATAGAGATCTTATCCGTTAATTATTTTCTACGAAAAAAAAGTGATGAAGGATTAAAATGAAATGATGATTTGATCGAATAATTACAGAAATCGCTGTTATATAGAATATTTCAATGGTTTCGATACACAGAATTCACAAGTGATGTCATTGTTCTTCGTTTAATCGGCATA
>NW_019214287.1:100741-153379 GCF_002532875.2 Varroa jacobsoni
ATAGTTTTTATTTAAATGGATTATATATCAAATGAAATAACAGATTTTTAATGTAGCATTTCAATACAGTATTTCACATGATGGTAAATATATGGTCCCATTGTCTGTGAACATCTACGAAAGTTCTTAATAAATGTATAGAAACTATGAGAAAGCAACGAAACAAATTTTATTATTATAATAAAAATACTAATAACTTTATTCATGCAGATTGAGTAAGATGTGCTGTTGGTGGAACTTGAAATAGTGCCTTCTGATATAATTCAACCAAAGACTTGACCGCAGAGTCTATAGCCTATATGCAAAATAAATTTGCCCAACAATTAAATATGTAGTTTATTGATTTAAAATACATTCCATACTTCATTTCACCGTAAAATACATTAAGACATACCCATACAGCCCCGTCGTCTTTGGTAACCCAAACCCAATGCTAGTCCATTCGTCCGTAACAATGTCTGATCTATTTTACGCTTTACGGTAGTCAATATTTTTTTGTGACCGTGAAAGGCTCGTCACTGCGATATTCATGGACACATAGGCAACAGATTTAGGTCATTTATCAGTGCATGAATATTTTTCGGGTCAGAAGAGACAGGATTTGCTTTGTTGGCCCGGACACCGGCAGTTTTGCTTTATGATTCGCTTACAATGTCACAGTAATTTTTCCAATCCCGCTTCCGTTCATAGACGAGTTAGCCAAGCGACAAATATTACGGCGAGCTGTTAACATCACAAAACAAACAAAGGGGGAATTCATTTTTCATCTAAAAACCGATCTTAATCAAGCTGCTGGACTCGTTTCACTGAGAATTCATCCCGACACCCTCTAGGATAACGACCGCTGTTATTTTTCTAATCAAAAATTGTATCAGTTGACCGTTGAGGCGTGAAGCGGCGCAGCGGAGCGTTAGATACAAACGAACATTCACATTAAATAAGTATATATGTAGGGAATTATATTACATGAGGTAACACAGTCTAACAGTGTCTTTATATATCGTTACTAAAATCTACTAAAACGTAGATAAAGTACTTGCTAACTGCGTATGGCCGTTTGCTAAACCCAGTTTACGACAATGAAAGACCGCGAGTGATTAAGCAACGACCGTTCTAACGACTCTATCAGTTTAGTCATAGTCATCTATCAATATAAAATGGAATTAGATTGTAAAATGGCGTCGTGTCACATTTACCTAGGGTTAATTTCTCTAACTAACTGGCACCCGCTTCTGTAGCTGTAACCATGGAAATCGGGCGGGACGGTTAAATAATCAAGTGATCTGCCGGGCGGACTCTTTCCTGTTTCACTAGGCCGCACCAGACAGTACATTAATTTCAATATTGAAGAGTTTTTCGGTTGATCTTGAGTTTGTCAACTGCCTCCCACTTCATATCACACGAACTATCACTAAACTTGGTAAAATCACTATCTGTTTCCCATGGTACCAATTTGATGCTCATAGCCGTAATAGTACCATATGGTAGTGTACCAGGTAATTCAAAAGCTGCAAGGAGAAAACATCGAATTGCTTACCAATTAACGCTGACAGATGGCTTTTTGAAATCGAACTCCTATTTCAAACTGATGATAGCACTGCATATGCTACCGAAGCTATAGGTTTGAGTTTTTTTTTTTTTAGTTTAGCCATGATATCCAGCAGTTCCAGTAGTCACTTCGATGCAAAAAGCTCGCTCACATGTCGATATCAATAAAACCAGATATTGAATCCACTTCTTTGGGAAGAAGATAAGGATTCATTCGCAGGACCGTCCAGTCGGAGCCTAAAGGTCAATCGATACATATCAAACGGCTGGAACTGTTTATATTTTTACATATATCCTACCAGGCGCAAGGTAAAACAATAAAAATGTGAAGGTTAACTACAAGGGTTTTCTTTCTTTTATGCACCTGCAAGACATATTTTACCTGAGTCTCAGTGAGACATATATTAATGTCCTAAAGTTAAAAATTCATCATTGCCTTTTTCGATCAGATTTACGTCGAGAAGTTGTGATTATACTCTAATTCTGAGCTAAGTATATCTGAGAGCGTGAAACGCATAGGTACAAGGATTCAAATGTGAACTTGCAATTCATTAATACTTACAGACGATAGGATAGTAAAATGGCTTGCCAACAGTAAGTTCGCCCTTTTTCTTTTTCGTCTTATGCTAAATCGAAATAATAGCCGCAGCCAGATATATGTATGGCCTCTGCGATGCATATTTGTAGCAGATAAATGTAGGGGTAAATGCGAGTGCCCAAATGCGGCTTCGCGTATTTCTCGAATGAGTTCGTACTGATAAGCTAAGTTTGTAAATTTATGCTTCGTAATTATCTAGTTTCTTACAAGTCTAGCGAATGCCTAACAGTACTTCTGCAGTCAGAAAGAAAGGGAGTTTGACAGAAATTCGAATCTCCGTATAGAGAAGGTTGTCTGTAGTAGTTGTGTTTTTCCGTTAAAGATAATTTTTCCCGTCTTTTAGTAGTATGGAATCGCTCGTTTGTGTTTTATTATTATATTATTATATATCATATTATAGGAAAAAAAAAAGGTTAACAATAGCTGTTACGTAGACTAGTAATGAAATCATTAGCTTCCGATACGTACAATGCCAAATTAACCGATTTTCGTGCAGCCATTGTTAGACTTGTCTTTTTTTTCTTTTTTTTTTTTTCTAAGAAATCAGTTTAAGAAACAAGTTTTAATAAATCAATATTTTATCACAAAACATTTCGCTTTGAATTTTTTTTGTGATAAAATACCTGAAAATTCAAGGTCCCTAAACGATTACATCTTGCTTATATAGGAAAGCCCTACCCCAATATTACTATATATCCCAACAGGATCGGGAATCAAAAAAGGGATGTTTTTAAAAATGTATTTCTAATAAGGTGAGCCGCTCAGTTTCGTTACCAATGTTTCGTTGTTATAATTTACCCTGTTCGGGTCGGTCGCACTATGCATCGGGAATTCCGATCGAGTAAGTTGGCAAATACAAAAGTGTTAAACAATCTTTTACTGCCTGCTTAATCATCGATAACCTAATTGCCTCTAGTGATATTAACATGAGATAGAGTGACGTTGATGAACGTAAAGCCAAAGATCCAGGCGACTTTTCGGTTACGAGATAACTTTTGTCGCTGTCCTGTGTAGATTCACTGTTTATTACAATATGATAATATTCTTTTTCTCTTAACACTTTCTTACTTATCTTTTGAAGAGCTCATCAAGTAACATCCTTGCAGTGCAATATGTTCGTCTTTCGTCTCAGCATCCTTGAGGCCGTAAAATAACTTCTATATTTCTCAACAGATGAGCAATCTGCCTTAAATAAATTCTACTTTATTTAGGTTCATTAATACAACATCGAGGTCGCAAACTATTTTATCACTATGAACCATCCAAAATAATAACGCCATTATCCCTAGAGTATACTATTAAAAAAAAAACCTGATAATAAGGTTAATTTGGGACTAAAATTTTTTTAAATAACTAAAGATTCGTAAGGTCTTTTTGTAACGTCAAATAGTTTCATTTCGATGCTTTGCCGTATGTATTTAATGAATGTATGTCGAGCAATGTATGCTTGTGTGATGTTGTGAAAACGTTTTGATAATTATATATATATATATATATATATACATGGCAATGCAGAGCGCGTTCATAGTCAATCGAACACTTCAAGAATTTCGAAAATTTCGAGTACGTTCCTCCGTCCGAACAGGCCACATCATCCTCAATACAATCGAAAGTGAGCGCGGTTTCAGCACTGGATAGCAACAGATGATATAATGAGTTTCCTTACTTTTGCATGTTATGGGCGATAGTCCACATGAAGCTAACACCTGCGCATTAGCAAAAGCATCAGCAGCAATTCTTACACGTGGACTACAGTATAGTTCACTCAGTTTATAATTTCTATTTTCAAACGCCTTTACTTTTATACCGAGACGCACGACCTCATTTGATTACTTCACCCTTCCGGTGATTTTCAAAAGGGACAGAAGATGGTTTTTAATTCGTACTAGTCGAATATAAGGCATATACATATGGGATATTGATAGAAAAAAAAGACACTTCTCCGATATCTGCTTTGACACCGGAAGTATTGTATTAATAGAGTTACATCGAAATAAAGCTATATGGTAAAAGTTGTTTTTGTTAGAACGAGCTTTATAAGTAAACGTCACGTATGTAGCAGGGTCCACCACACGCATTAGATATATCAAATGCCAATTGATTCGTAATATGGACTCAAAAGGCGTATGAAATACTGTCATTGTGTATAGCCAACTGTACAATTCACAGTATTACCATAACTTTACGCTTTATTCCAGGATGGACTAGATAATCTAAATTACCTACTTATATTTTGCATCTATTTCTGTATTATGTATGATATATACCTGAAAGAAGCTTTATATCTAGCTTAATAGGATAGTGAACGCTTTGTCTCGTCTTCCAGTTTTGTAACTGTTACGTGTGAGATTGAGACGCAGCGTAATTCATATGGTCCTATGTTTTCATGTGCTAACACAACTCAGTATCGGTATCGAACAGGAAAGGACGTCAAGGCTATCGGTAATGGCAATAGCGCTGTAAATGTAAATGCTGAATATCGGAGATGATAAAATGTTTCCGGATGTTTCGGCGGGGCGGGAGAGGCATTTTATATAAAAGCCAAAGAAAATATTTTTAGTTCTAGAAGCTGGGCCAGTGTAACTGCCAGAATCCATACGAGTCAAACAGACAGCAACAACAACAATAACTAAACAGTAAGTTTTTAGTATTTTATAGAAGAAAATTTTACACCACTCAAAGCGCTGGTCGCTGGGTGAAATTCACAAAAATTCTCTATATAACTCTATAGACCTGCATAGCTGTCGCGTAGACGACCGTATGCTTCAGGATGAAGTCGTAGCAGAGTACAACACTTAAATTATATAAATGTTTTTTTCTCGACAAAACTTTTCTTTACTTTTGGGGACTGTAGTACAAAAACGACATTTTGGTGGTCTCCTCACCTTAAATTTGGCATTGCTTTATTGTGCCACGTGATTAAAACCTCAGTACATAGAAGCATTAAAATGTCTGAAATTTATAGAATATTCGATAGCGAAAACTAGAATCCGTTCGAGAAGTTCTGTCGATACTGCTGTTAGATATGGATACGGAAGGAGGTGGAATTATGGGCCAACGATCATGCAAGACTACCACTAACCACAACCACTAATAATTTCGTGCGTAGAAATGAGTTATTCTACATTATCTGCCCGCCTAGGGCAAGCTGTGACTGTGGCTAAAGAAAAATTATAATTCGCTTACCGTGTGAAATCGGGCTTTGTATGGCCTGAGCACCTGTGCATTGATGAGCCGCGCTTTGTTTGGCAAGGCCTGCAAAATTAATTTGAACGGGTTAGCTACCAGGGTTATAAAGTTTTTATGGATATTTAGGTGATAATTATTAAGGGAAATTTTTACCTATTACTACGCGTAATCTGATGTTTCGTCCGAATGATGCGTTATGCTAATAGGGTTCTCAGTCTCTCTCAAAGGCAACTATTTATGACACGCTATCGACAATGATATGTGGCACGACAAATACGAAACTTCACTTTAATTTTTAACGCGACAGAGGCCATTTAAATTTATCAATTTCTCGGTAAAATTTTTGTTTTCAGTGACATTTATTGCTTGTTTTCAGTTTGCCTTTTATGATGTAGCTTTAGGGGAAGAAAAACTGATTGAAAGCAAACGTTTTCATGCAGTCAGAGCGATCTAACTTATTCAATAATTTGGCTATGCAAGGCGTAGTTTGTTTACCGTCATTGCCAGTCGTTAGAAATGCACTTCAGCAATAGTCGACAAACCAGGATCCATAAAACTATAGCGGATGCAACCTTCCATGTCCGATATCTCGACCAGACGAATGTGGCCCACCAGATCTCCAGTAAACACCATAAACTGGTACAGCTGCACTCTGTTTTACAGTCATACTCTTCCAGTTAGGTTGCATCCACCCATTGATGTGGCCACCAGCGATAATAGTAGAAACCCCATTTTTATCAGTTCAACAAAACAATGGCTCACTATTATAACGTGACAGCCCAGACATGCAAATATCTTTCACTTTCATGCAGTGCCGCTTGGCTCGCTTTCTTAGCTTTTTCATTTGACCGAGGCAAACGAACATGGTATTTTTACGTACACTCGATTCACGTGTTAACACTCGTGGATTTGGAAATGAGCCGACTTCCGCCATAGTTCTGTACACATCGTAATTTACCTTCACTTAGGATCCACCATAAAACTAACCTTTGAGTCTAACGTTTGTAATTTATGGAGCCAAGATACTTTTACTAGTAGATCCATTATTGTTAACGAACCGTCTCTACCGCTGTAGTTCTAATATGGAACTCATATTCGTAAACCATTCGGGTTTTCCACATCCGGACAATGCCTTTGGATGAACATGAGTACAAGTGCATCTAAGAAACAGAAGTCGCAAAATGTCGTATTGTTGTTATAACTGTTGATACTGGCCGACCCAACAGATTAGCAGTAGAGGGGCATCTCACGCTCGTCTCCTGTGGGAAGTTACCCGATTGACTTATCGTTTTGGACTTGTTTTCATTTAACCCGCTGTCTATTCGATGGTACAAATTTAATTTAGCGCATCGATCACGCCGTGGGTCGGCTGAGCGCATGTCTGTATGGTAATACATGCAAGCGTTGATGCGGCATAGGAACGGGCACAGAAAAAGACACTAACTGCAGGTGGAATTCTACACGATATGTATAAACATGTATAAAACAAGAGCAATACTTTACCTGTTCTTCCTCGAAACGAATTGATAAGCGGTAGTCGATAGAAGCTCGTGCGTGTTTAGCGCTGATTGGCTAACCAACGTCCTATTCCCTTTTAGAAGCTGAGGCGTATTTCGGTACACACGTAAAAATGAACAAAATAGCCATTGACGGCTTCCTGCTGATCTGTCTTATCGTCGCGTGAGTTTTTTACCGTTAATATCAGTTTGTCGTTACCTATTGATAAGGAGAAACACATGATAAGGTGCTGCTTGACATCGTCGAAGACTATCTGAAATATATTTAATTATAATATCAATCCAAATCTAAATTGAACATTGAACGCTTTTGTTGAAATTCTATATAAATAACTGTTCGAAGGTTTCTTTCAGCAAAATTCGTACCGTATGCTTTGCTGATATACTTCTGAATCTCCTGCGTAACGATATCTTTCCATATCGGCAAGATAAACCTAAAGAAAGCACTGCGAAAAATTGCGCTGACCGTGGTTTGTAGCTTCCTGAAGAGACAAACTTTTTAGAAATCGTCGCAGACCGTGAAAAATTTATTCTGTATCTCGGATTGCTGATTTTTCTAACTAGCTGGCTTTAAAATAGTCGCATGTCTTAGGTGATAGGAGTCTTGGGTCGGCGTTGGTTTCTTATATGGAAAGCTTATATCTGACTGTAACTGACGTAGCAAAATTGCCTTTCTTCAAACATCGCATAGCGCACTTTAGAGATGAATTAAATTTTTATACAAGTTTACTATGTTTGCCAGTTTTACTACGCTGAAGAAATAGATGCTGCCCAGGCCCATTTTGTACTGTTTATGGCCAGTATGGTTTATCGGGAGAAATAGCCCAAAGATCGTTCTGTCGCTTTCGTTTAGCAGTGGTCACCCAATCACGAAAAAAAAGTCGATGACAAAAAAGGAAGAAGAAAAAGAAAGAGAGGCACGTGAGTGGCCATGACGTAGCCAAAAAAATTAAGCATCCACTACTAAGCAGTTTTAGCCCTTTGGGAAGAAGCTGGCTACGAAGGGAAGCTCGACATTTAGGCGTCGCATGACTCGATGCAAAAGACTTTACTCAATTCCAGCTCCATCTGCAAAACTCTACAAGAACATGCTGAAATCGACTCACCTCTAAAGCGGTGGATTATATCTGGCAAAATATGGATCACGTCCGACAATGATGCGCGAAATAGATCATGATCAAAGCTAGAAAAAACTCCATGAGCCGTGACAAAGCTCGACAAATAATTCGATGCAGTGCTCTTCAGCTTGAATCTTGTATCATCAGATTATCATCCGAAATTTTTTCATCGTATTAATTTGGTTTCAATAGAATGATACAAAGATTACCCCGTCACAGTTTTTTTTTTCTCAGAACTTGTAGAGTGATGAATGGTGTGACCAAAAAAATAGTAGGAAGTTATTAACATGTTTAGATTCGTAATATTTTTTTAAAATATAAAAAAATAGTTTCCTTACTTTTGGCGCAATACTTTTTTGTTGCTAAGGAAAATTCCTCTTGGAGAATATACATACGATGTCGTATACATAGATCTAAAAATGACACGTAGAACATGGCGCTGAATGCCAGTTGTACCGTATGGATCTTTATTTCAAAGATTGGGTTGATTCTTTTTTGCATCTGCAGCGTATCAGCAGTGTCTGCACCCGTATGCCCTGATCTGAACTGCACTGGCCAAGCTGCTTGCGAATTTGTCGTTTGTCCATGCGGGAGCTATCGTCCAGAATGCTCGTGCTGCGACCAGTGCTTTACGGTGAGCTACACCGAGAGCGTTGGCTGGGTCACCGACCCAATTACGGTTATTCGCACATACATAGTAATTAACACGTAATCAATTCAGGCATCTGTTAATTAGGATACGTTATGGGGAGTTCCTGAACCCCCTATAGAAATAAATGTCTATTCTATCTCAAATATCTGCATGTATAAACAATGTGTAACGGTTTCATATACGAAACAGCAAAAGTACGATTTGCAATACTCTAATGGTGAAACAAGGCTTTGAAGGGTACGTTATCTGACGAAAGCCGAAGAGTGTTGCTCCCTAAGAGAAGAGGATGTGGGATCTTAAAGGCACAGAAGCGTTCAAGTCACGACCATTATCTGTCGAGCGCTAATAGAGTAAACGGATCAGCTCACAGGGAACAGATGGTCACGATTATTCCTGACACCCTAGGATATCTCACAAACACTTATTATGCATAAAACAGGAGCAACTGTACCACAAACTTGACAAAGCCTAGAAGTTTGTAGAGCAACAAAAATACGTGTATGCGTTAAAACGTTTAGAAGGCCATTCGTGTCCTAAACTTTTTTTCATTACACGGACTACAGGAAGGAGATTCTCGAAGGCAAACTTCAAGTAGCGACTTAGCTTCCGGCATAAACCTGCCCTGGTCTAACAAACGAAAAAGCAAAAGAAGTAGCAAACAGGCCTGGTTCGATTACTTCGAGAACTAAAAGTGATTTACTAGTTTTTTTTGCCTTCGTCCTGCAGTGTCCCGGTGCTTACTGCAGCCTCATCCCGCCAACAGTGTGTTCCAATGGAATGTGCAAGCTACACGAAGGATTAAGCTTGAACAGGGCTCTTAACAGCAGGGGACCGCACGGAAAGTGCCCGTGAAGACCTGTCAAACGGACTGAATCTGTGGCCGTGATCAGGTTCAAATAAATGACGTGTGTTACCTCAACTATAGGAATATATAGGAATAGTTATAGGACCTGTTGATATAAAAAGGGCTGCAATGCTCAAGTATATAAAAGAAACTGCTAAAAGTTCAGATTTCTGACTCAGTCATTAGAATAATTGTAATGTCACGTCAAACGAATTGTTCTATTGTTTAGCCATTGTATCCTATAGAATAATGTTAGACTATAATGTTTGGTTTTCCGAATACTCTAGAAATCACGTGTTCGTGAGCCTGACACTAGTTCTCATGAATCATAGGAGAACAGGAGGAATTATTTACATTAAGGAGTGAGGCTAGACTACAGTTCCCGTCAGTCGACTCTGGATTTCGGTGGGGACATCACTTTTATGAATGTGGTCATAGGTTGATTGTTGTACGCTTATAATCCTCTGTATACCATTTCCCATATTTTAAAGCAATCGCCAAAATTGCCAGTCTGAGATATGCGACTACTGCTGCCGTGAGATTCAAATGTTTATAGCATGGCCAAAAAATTGTCCTTCGAAGTACCGAAAAAGCTGTTGTTTACATAGAATAGCTGCCTCTAATCGATAGCGACTTATCACAGCACACGGGCCGTTACTGTTGATTTCTCCTTGGGGTTGATTGATGGGGGGTGAACGGCTATGAAAAGGCTTTGCTCACTACACGTAGTGAACGGATCATTGAATTAAAATATAGTAATAAATCTGCAATAAGCTAAATACGGCGAAACACGTAATTTGTGTTGTTTATATCGAAATTGTTATTAATTAACATTATATATTGTATTGTGTTTATATATTTACCGATGTGCTGCAACATTAAGCTCTGGTGTTACGCCAACAAACATCATTCATTGGGGACGAGTTCGATAGGTGAATCAGCAACCCTATTTAGAAACTTTCGATTTTCCAATTTTGTTGGCGTCTTCACGGCACACAATCTAGCGACATAAATGTAAACTTATTCGACGATATCTGAGTAAAAGAAAAATTTAAGGGTGGCAATTGCTGCCTTTGCGTCTCGAGCTCTGAGTAAGACCGTTTGGGTCTATCTCGATCGGAGTGAAGTAATCCTGACGAATTTCACGAAGTGTCAGTGTTAAGGGCTGGATTCATAAAAGCAAGAATAGTCTTGACTCGTTGTCGAGTTTTTGTAATCACTAGCTATACTACAAGTGGTTAGCGCATCGTATCGGTATATCGAGTCCCTGTCATTTTGTTCAAGTTATGCTTGCAATAGTAGACTACTTAACTCAGACCTGTAACCTGTTTCACCTTGAATTCGCCAGTGTCGACGAGTACAGAAGCACCGAACGATTTTATGGACTAGCTGGATTCCTATTTCTATAAACTATGAGTTATTAACTTACAATGATGCCTACGTAGCCTAGCATATTATCATCAATATCTAGCAATATTTAACAATGCTGAATCCATTGGACAGCAAACACTTATAGTCGTTATAACGATACCTATAGGTAATTAGCTATAATAATGAATCTGGATGACGCTTTCGGGAAAAAGTAATGTACGTAACTTGTTAGAGTGCCTCCTACTAATTAGTGTATATAGTATCTTTACGATGTGAGTGAGCGTTAATTTTATATAGCTAGTTACAATGCAATATTGTGGGACATACTGCATGGTCTCAGTATAACTATACAATAGCGCTTGCAGGGAAGTTCGCTGTTATAGCAACAGGGTATGTCGATCATTTGCCGCAAAGACTTCAACAAATGCCAACGGCGGACGCTGACTCCGATCGTCGCACACTTGTCTGCCGTACAATAGAACGCCAAAATAATATCTATGAGTCATATGATTGCAGTTGCAAGCCTCAATAATACAATGATTTATTCGAAATTATTCTTTATCTGAACTTGAGTACGGAGAATACGACCAAAAAATCTATGCGAATGTATTTGCTGTTTTTTTTTTTAATTTCAATATAATATAATTTTGTCACCGAGGCTCGAAACTATGCACCTTGCGATTACCCACATTCGGGTGGCGAAGCGCGTTGGGTTATCTGCTACTACGCTTATAAGTATACATTTCTCAGTATACATTTAAGATCGCAAACTATAGCAGCTGATAGCCGGATTCGTAATCTGTGCTGTAGGGTGACGGCAAGACTGAATTTCACCCAAACAGATCCTGTCTGAGACTCGATTTAACCATAAAGGCTGGTCTGTGTTTTTCGAGAGAACTAAGAGTAAAACGATGCTATATATTCTTATTATTGTACTTTAGATAATAAAGGGACGACTATTTGGTTGGGAGTAACTTCAAGACGTTGCCAACGGGAAACAACAGGATGGGTCGATTTCTGGAATGGCAGTATGTTCTTTTGCTGAAGTTTGTCCATCACTCGCGTGCGTACTATGTCTTGTTTCTTTTCTCAATACCTATATACAGCGAAGTTATGTCACACAATCTGAAGGCCCATTCGACGTCACTCCACTTAGAGATCAGCTGCTCATCGAAGTTCTGTTGATAACACGGTTATACTATTCGTTGCGTGCACGCATAGATTATTCTGGTAAAGCCACAGGTGTTGCAAACCTTTTTCGACGATTTGCGGGGTGCAACAATGCCTGAGGTTATCTCCTAGTACCGAACAGAGTTTGCAATCTACAGTTGTGTCGAGAAGACGGTCGATAACGTCTTTGGCCCATATACCACATCAGTATCATTTTTTTGGGAACCTCCTTCGTGGATGGTCCGAGGATTCTCAATTTACAGTAATCTTTGACCGGTGAACAAACTTAAGGATAGAGTTTGCATTGCCATTTCAAACACTGTATACGAACCAATGGCCAAAAACTCGCTTAACCTAACAGCTGCCATGCAAAAAGACAAGGAAGCTTGGCTTATTATTGAAGCGAGATCTTGGATGTAAAAAAGTTCCAAAAGAAAAATGTATATAAATGCATTCAGTTACTTTGTTCGAAGTCATTTCAAAGCCAGGTATGGCCGTCCCCGTAGCACTCTCATATAGTTGTAGCCGCAGGAAGTGAAACGCAGCCCTCCGTAAATTACCCCAGGACAACAGTTTTCCAGTTTTATATTTGATATCTCGTTTGACATTGCATCAGGCGTCTTTGTTGGCCCACGCCTAAATTGTTACAGGAAAATACAATACCGTTTCCCGGGAACAGAAGTTTTCTCTGAACCAGTTCTTAAGACCGTAACCCCTTCGCCTTGTTCCTAGAACGTATGCAAAGTAAAAAATTCGGTTGCACCTTTGTATGTCTAAAGATAATCCTTGTATTAAAAACGCATTAACAAGAGACTTTCCTCAGTCTACCTGCTACCATGAGCACTAACCTGACAACACCCTCACTTAGAGCTTGGGTGTCCGCTCGTTATTTAAAGAATGGTACATTATAGCTCTTAAAAAAAAAAAAGAAAAAATAAAATAAAAGCCACACTGCGAGTCCAAATTCAAACGAAAGGCAATTATATAAGATTTGAGCTTGAAATAATCTCTATTATTTAAAGGAGTTGTTTAATATCCCCCAAAACGAATAGCTGAAGGCACAGAAAACCTTGTTATCGATTCTGCTCTGGCGGACATAATGTATGATGATTTCTAAAAGATGGAGATGAACGACGGCTGGGCATATGAAAAAAGACTTCCTCCGGTTAATTCTACGTGTTCGTCAGACGGTGCAAGATAACAGACATCTCATATGCAAAAGCCAAAGGAATTACCTGAACAGCTGCTACTCAAAACAAACAATAAGCAGTATTACCTAGAAAAAGGCCCATATGATACTATAATGATAGCATACTCCGTGTAATATATTCCAGTAGAACAAAAGATAGCTATCCATTGGCAGGCCTTCGTCAGCCAAGAAAATATACAAGCTATAACGACTGAATAGTTTGCCTTGGCCCCGCGCTGGGCCAGCAAGGTCGTTGTTACAACGGAAGAGTCAACTCACGCCGCCTGCTACAGTAGTAGAGGCAACTTTGGATGTAGTCGAATGCCTCCGACCTACTTTCTTCAGGGTAAAGAACACTTGCACAAAATTATTGCGGAGCTTCAGTACTGACCATAATTGGAAGTGTTGTCTCCACTCACAAAAAAGGGATTCATTATTGAATAGAGCTAATATTTTCTAGCAGAAACCCGTTTTCCATATGTGTACACAAAAAAAGTACTCGATTTTGTAGGATCCATGGCTGTTTGCTAAGAGATAACGAAGTCCTGAATGAGAGATGTATTGAAGATAGCTAATCGTTTGGAACATAACTTCAATAAAATAGCCTTGAATTGTTCGATAAAATAACATAGCAAATTTAATAGTATTATGTTTTTTTGGACTAATATTTAACAATGTCGGTCTTCAGACATCATCTAAATGCCCACAATCCCTATGGATAAAGTAGTAGCGTAATTGTATTACATAAATTCGTACGTCTTTGCGAATAAAATAATGAAAGCCTTGAATTGTACTTTTTTATTTTTATGTTCAATTAATTCACAGTATACTTTTCTAATTAGCGTATGGCCTTTTTTGCTGGCCGCCAGATATGCCGAGTCCAACACTTTGGGACAAATCTCTTAATCCCATGGCGTGCGCAGCCGAACTCCAAGGACCCAGTATTTTATGGTAGTGACTCAGTGAGCTGTTGCTTGTATCCATGGGTATTCACTCGACATGCCTCGTCCGCTAACGGTATTCTGTAAATTGATGGGTGCTATGCACGCTTATTTACTAGTTGAAGGGGGTATGAAACTGGAAATTTACGACTAGATATCATAGATTTGTAGGCTTATATGACGTTGCCGGCTGCGAAACTGCATTAACAATGAGACGTATGTTCCCTACAAGTTTAACTCATGGGTCTAAAGAATAAATGAGATAATTATGATATAGCATATATTAAAACAAAGAAGAAGAAAACATTTGCGCACAGAATCTTATCAAAGCCATGCGATGGTCGAAATATTGTAAGTGAACTCGTTGATAGCTAGGCGATACCGCGGCATTTAGTAGTCGGTTAGCAATAACTGTGATTAATTAACATGTTCAGAATGTATAGAACAGAAGGGTTAAGTGGGGTATAGAAAGACTCCCTTTTATAACAGATAAAACCCGAGCTCGGGTCATTGCGGTCGTCGATGTTCGTAAATACTAAAATAAAAAAAAAAAAAAAGAGGTGATACGACCGTTTTGTTGGCTATTCCCAAAGCTGCTTATTGAACACATACGTGAACGTATCGTTTGCCTGCTATCTATCTCCTTTATCATTAAACATACATACGTAAATTTATTTTATCATTTCCAGTGTACATACTCGCTATATGTATATACGGATACATGAGCTGGATCGGTATGTACACTATCAAACAGATCTCAACTAACCTCGTGTCTATGGTGTACTGTCCATACAAACACACTCCACTTGAAATGGGATACACAATTGATTGAAAGTAGCAAGTACGGCTTACAAAGCCTCTAGGATTACAAAATTTGAGCATGAGCTACTCGCCAGATAAAGTTGTTTTCGCTAGCTATCAATGTCGTCCTTGATACCAATAAACATCTGTTCGTGTACTTAAATTGCTTGAAAGATTATGAGACATTTTTATACTCCGATGTTGAATAGTAACATACCGAGAGGTAATCTCTCAAGGTCAAATTCTCCCATGCTGAAGATGCAATAATCTGATTTCCAATACCTCTTTAACTCTTCCCTAATGACAATGGCTATTACGAAAGTTCCTCCGACGAACTACGAAGGAAGTATTACGAAAAAATACATCGGGAACATTTCATAAGCGTGATACGCACTAATCATTTTCGAAAATCCGATTCGCTGTGTGATGACTTTTTATAAGAGTCTAAAGTTTAATTTAACTTAGCTTTGATACTCTAATTGAAACGTGTTTCGTCGGTAGCACACAACTGATGAAAACTGACGAACTATAATCCTCCATCAGCCTCGATAGCACTTCCATGCTCGCGATGAAACCTGGTATATATTGAAATTAACAAATACGTAATTGTGTTCTTTAAGATAAACGTCAAAATTATGTAATGTTTCGATAGATTTAGTCACAACATATTGCGATGCACAATACAGGCGCGATTGATCGAGTCAGCCATACTCTATTATTATATAGATGTACTTCGATTGGCCATCGGACGGCCAGCAAAAGATCAGAGATGTGACTAACTTACGACCAATACCTTAACTCAATATCGCTTAAACACCGTCGAGAAAAGACAGCGTTTTCGTATTGTACTTTCGATGGAAATATAGGAAAGTGCTCCGTCACTATTTCCAGGTTATGTATGGGGATTTTCGAACCCTGTAACAAGAGCAAATGGTGCCGTTCAGGGCTATATGAGAGAAATCATCTTATGACAGAACTTTGGCCGTCCGTGAGACAAAGCAAACCGAACAACTGATAGTTATACGAAGCTTTGTAAAAGCTTTGGGCCGCCAGACAAGTTGTAAGTAAACAAATAAGCCTTTGTTTAGCAACGGAAAACATGCGCTATGCATCGCCCAAACGTTGGCCAAGGACGTGCCGAAAACGTTGGTACTTTTGTTGCTAAAAGTTGTAAAAAAAACTGTGACCTCAAGCTTTGACCCCAGCAGCAGATCATCATATTGATAAACCGAAATCAAACCCTTCAGCAATCTGAAGCAACTGATGGTAGAGCATGGGTAAGGCATGCCTAATAAATACGACACCCTCTCTCACTGAGACCCATTCTAGCGGAATTTGGATATGACATGTAACATGATTTCTGTGAAATAATGTCATCCGATAGCTACTCTGTGTCCTATTGTGTTCGGCCACAATACGGTCTGATAAACTCAGCTCAAAGGGAGCACTGAAAAGATCACCATAGGTTTTCCCTGCTATCAGCCTACGCGTAGAAATCGATTCGTACCATAGAGCACGAACTTCATTTATCGCCTAACGCATCCGATAACTAACATACCGTAAGTATAATAACATTAAGAATAATGGATATTTTCGTTTTCCTAGCGCACCTAAAGACGACCATGTCGACAGAAAATATAATGCTTCTCTGAGCAACTAAATGTTCCTCTAAACCCCTTGTTTATTTCCTTATTTTTTTTTCATTTTTCATATATTCATGAATTATTTAACGTGATATGTGTTGAATCTATAAAGGCTAGGTACTTACTTAGCTTTTCGTGCTGACTCGAAAAAATAAGGCTTTTAAGATCTCAAAATGAGCTTTGACTTGTTTCCCGAAAGGATTTACGAAATCCTCCTACATAGATAAATGTACTACAACAATGTTCTACTTGAAGGTTAACGATTTTCGAGTTCTTTTAGGTTTTTTTGGTGTTAAATTATAACAGGTCAGGTTTTTTTGATCTCATAAAAATCGTCAGGTTTTAATTGTATCCTAGCAATAAATTGATTTATAATGCGTTCGCCATCATTCTTCACCACCCCCTTCCATCTCACAGCCAATTAAACTATTTTATCTCGACAAAAGTCTATACATATAACGTAATGATAAAAAAAAAAGTGCTAAAGGATCTATCGACGCGGCTATTGAAGGTTTCTTTTTTATTCGAAAAAAGTTGGATCAGCAAAAGCCAAGTTGGAGGAAAAAGTTGTTCATCTGGAAAAAGTTAGGATCGGCAAAAGCCGGTAATTAGCCGGCACAAGGTCTAATATAGAATATGACGCATGCAAAACAACCTTTCGGTCAAGTTCTTTAGAAGCTAGCTTTGAAGATTTCTGTAACGTGCGGCCTGAAATTGTCGTGGAGAAGGAACAGTGCATCACTACCAGATTACACTGGCACATAGTAAAAAGTCTTTTTTTTTCTTCTATTTTCTATAAGATATAAGCTGCCAGATTTTTTCCACAATTAGTAGTATTATATATTACGGTGTTTTTGGTGGTATCGTCAGAGTCCTTCTATAAACAACAAATAAAAGGTGGTGTTAGGTAAAATTAGCTTGCTAACTAAAAAAAAAAAAACGATATGCTAAAAAATATAAGCGATTGCAAGCACACGTTTAAAGCCAGTATGCTCTTATAAAAGGCAAGAACGATAGAATGTAAACTGTTGTAATTGAACACAAACACCCTAAAGCTGCCTTTGCGAAATCGAACAGAAAATAGTTGTGCCTAGTTTATCCGATTACCGCCGGATTTTAGCTATTCACTGTGTCTTGGGTTATTCCACTAAATGCAAACTACGGTTGTTCTAAAATGAAGATCTGATTTAACGTTGAGCTTAGACATGTTTTACATCGACGTGAGGGTACAATCCTTCGTTATCGGTACCAGTTTTATACGAAGTCTGGGATTGTATCTGCGTGTTGCTCAGTACCGAGCGAGATATTAAGAGGCAATAAAAAGTGAAACACTGAAGTTACTAGTTTTTTGATGAATCTATAGATCCAAGATACCTACAAAGAATGCTTTCAGACGCTGCTTACTAATCATCGATGGCGACCGAAATCATACATCCTCCAGTTAGAAAATGCACTTATCGACCTTTGTCGACCACCTTTGAGTTGTCCTCTTAAACACGGCGTTCTTATCGTACACGGCACAAATATACAGGTCTCCTGTAGCAGCTTTTGGCAAAATGCCGTTCTGTAAATGCATTTGTTTTATCAGGAATATATATTTTTGGAGCTAGAACTAATGAAATCATATTTTTCAACCCTTATGGACTTTTCAAATGATAACCCTATAATTTTTTTTTCATCAATTACAAAGACATTATTAAAAGTGGCTTTTAAGACATTGGGCTACTCCGATTCGGCCTTACATTTGCCTATACCTGCAGTGCATAATAAACCAAACAAATGACGACTAAATAGGCTTCCAAGTTGGAAAACAGGTAGGTCTAGAGTTGAATCAAATCTAGCTTTATTTGGAGAGTTACTTTGTCGAACCGTGAAACTCCATTTCCTTTTATCGACTGTAAATCGATGACCATACGGTGCCCTACTGGAGCCCTTGTCGTGTCAGGACCTAGTTTCTGTCAGTACCGCTGCGGTGCCCTCCTTTCTAAATTCTCATTTGTTCTGGTAACGACGCAAAAAATGTCATACCCTTAGATCCACGTTCAGTCGCACGCACTTCTGTGAAAATTAGGCTGCAAGGACACCTAATCCCAGAAACTTTCTTTTTTTAATTAATTACAAATTAATGGTAGTACACAGAAAGTGACTTATCTTGATAACTAATTAGGTTAGCTGGAAAACACATATGCTGGTCCTAAGCCAACATTGGCTCTAGGCGAAGTGCACGAAACGAATGTTTGAATCAAACTATTAAACGGCCCAAAAGAACCTATCGTGAACTATGTGATTATGAGAACCCCTAGACGTGCCATGCAAATAGAAAGATGTATATTCGGTGTTAAAAAGTCCAAAGATCGTGAAATAAAAGAAATAGGTATCAGTTCCAGTTCACCCGAAATGATCTTTCACAATAAAGTCGTACTTTTTGAAAACAAAGAGAAACAAAATTGGTAAGTATGTATTCCTATGGCTACCTTAAGTTCTACGATATACACATTTTGAAGTAATAATAATCATCATCATAAAAATTGCATAGAAAGTGCAGTTCGGCAAATATTAATTAAATATTATAATTAAAAAAAAATAAATTTACTCTTTGATTTGAAGGGACAAAATAAAAAATCGGTTCCATGTTCCACAATATCCTGCTCGTTGCTTATACCTGCATATATGGTCGTGTACAACGGATAACTAATAATCTATTAGTTACAATAGTTCGTGCTTCATCAATTTGTTTAAAATAATTTACTTTCTTATAGGTATAATACCCTTTTTAAGTGAAACTGACTAGGTGCAACCAAGACGTAGTTAGTCGCGCGTCCTTCGTGTGGTCCGTTGTATACAGAGGGTTCGGAACAGCGATACGCATGTTGTCCTAGCAACGGATGTCCACCACAAGCTAGAAGGCCTCTCCCCGCTGGGACTCGCGTCCTTAACCCTGCACTCGCACAAGTAAGTAAAATATAAGGACTTAAATATCACAGTACCTATATTTTGAACTAGATTTTCAAAGCAGTCAATTTATTGTCGAATTTCTGCAGACCACAGGATCTCTCCTACGATGAGTCGCGTGGCGCAGATGGGACGATACAGGTTGTCATCCCTAGACGACCTTAACAACGTTTCATTCAGGTAGGAGCGTTTATGTTAGCTTTCAATTGAACTCAAATAAGTAGTTGACAATGAAAAATGATGGATGAGAGTGAATAATAATAATAATTAGTAAATCACTAAAAATCTCTACGTATTCTCTATAATTAACTTGAAGCCCAACGCTTCCCATCTGTGATGGCAAATCAGCAGACACTAGCAGGATAACCTAAACTGCTTTTCTCGGTTTTTACCTATTATATAAGTATTATGGTGAACTTATATAATACACTATGGCTATCGAACGAGTTGAACTGGATTCATACATTCATTGCCAGCAAGGGACGCACTGGACTAAATTATTAACCATTACGTGTATTGTTAGTTAGTACACTTTTATCCAAGGACACATATTGTACGATATGATAGAATGAAGTAAAGGAACTACCGTAGCTAGGCAGCCTTAATAAGCTAGACGAATAAAGGGAACCATAGCTAAGTCTACAGCTATAGGACAGAATTTCTCCAATTTATTTGTGTTGGACTAAAATTGAACGCTGCCTACAGAAATGTCCCTCATGTCGGTCCCTCACACGGTATTCAGCGCAGCGACTTAATTTTGCTTCAGGGCGTCTTTGGAGCGACGTTCGACGGCGTTCGATTTTGGAAGGGTAGGATACACAACGGCAATTTCTGAAGAAGCGGAAAGCGTGGAATTCCGGTGGCAGGAAGCGATTGAATATCCCGGTCCTTGTACTATGCTACGTCCCCAGGAAATAGCTCAAAATAATCCGGCCCCGCGTCGAATTTTTACAATAACTCAGCAGATGATTGAGAGTAACGCGTTCGATGTAAGGCAACCTTGGCTGCTATTACTACCAGTTGATTAAAAAAAGATCGCATTTTAAAATTAGACTACAAATAGTAAAAAAACACTAATGCAAAACAGTACACAAATATGTACTTAGTAGATACTTAGTTGTTAATGGCATAGGTTAAGCCTCAACCTCCCACGTACCTGGGTTATGTGCTTGCAACAATCTAGCCAGTAAGCTTTACCATGACATTTATACCTAAAGTAATCCAGGCTAACCAGCAATAACCTTCGAGCTTTTTACCAGGTTCCTGAACCCATCGAACTTGAGCATGAATCGTTTTTGGGAGAGCGACGGAAATATAAAAATCAAAAAAAAAAAGCCCGAGGGAAAAAACGAAGAGCTGCTGGAGAAGAGAAGGCCGGTCCACCAAATCTGCTAGTTTTTGGTCGAAGTCGACAGCTTTCAGATACGGTCCCCTTATCGCAAAAAATGCTTGTAATGGCGCTTCTGGGGCGGAATCGACCAGCCATACAACGCTTGTAAGTGTTACAACAGCATCCTCTTAGCTGGCTGTGAGTCACTGTTCCATCACTTAACAAGTGCGGCATTCGTTACTATTTATCTTATTAGTACCTAACTAAAGTTCCTGGGAGCACAGGAATGTATTTGTCAACAAACGAAGGTTGCAAAACATATGTATGATGTATATAAAAATATATATATACACATATATAGATGGTAACGATAACATTATGAAATATATTCACACATGTATATATAAGTAGCGCGTGCTCGGAAATCTCTGAGGCACATTCAACGCAGTCGAGTGAGTATGACGCATTATACTCGAGCGGACTAATTATCTGCGAACTGCGGGTAATATTGGACAACGCCGGTTATCAGCTTTGTGTTATCCCAGATTTTTCTTTGGAACCCTATCTTGTCAGAACAACCCACTCAGAAGGTGAGTATGTAACCACACTATAAGGTTATCCCTCTAAAGTATATTTTGTAAATACGCACAAAATTAAAAAGTACGTATTATACTTACATAGTATAATCTAACTGTTATCAACGCTTCCATCAGCCAAAAGAAGGTTTTACCGTCTCGAAACGAGGCTTGCTGAACAATTCGAAAATTTAATCTAGATAATTGACTAAATTTTTATGTTTTTTTTTATGTTCTGTTGAACACAGACGATCTCTATACCTTCGTTAAGGTTTTTTCAACCTCTTGGTTGGTTTTTTAGGGTAAGGTTTTTTTAGGGTATCCATTCTGATCGAAGACCACACCTCGTCAAAGAGAGAAAGAGACATAATGTTTTCTCTGACAAAATAATGGCACCATTCTGATATAAATTTGACGTCACGTTTCCATTGTGACCAGTTTGTGCCTGATAAACCAAAGCAACAAGAGTATGACATCGGCTCTTGTCTACAAGGACCCGTTACTCCCGCATCCAGTAGCACTCGCCTACCACTCTTTTACTCGAACGCGTTATGGAAACTAACAAGAATTACCCTATCTAGTCGTATGGATTGGCGCTGTTTTAAATCTCCATAGGCAACAAACGTTTTATTTGGTTGTCCCAGCTTCTAATGAAGGCTCGGGCCTGTGACATAAATGAATATAGGTACACACGACTAAATATAATTAAATCCATAAACAGATATAGAGTTAAGGCCTTGATTTTCAAACAACAAACGGATTTGTGCTAAGGAGTTTAGAATTATTTTTGTGCAGACTTGTTAACTTCAGGTATATTTATCATCTTCATATAGAAATTCATTCAAAATTTTTATGTGATACTGCACAACGTAGAGCCTAATGATCTACGTGTATGTACATATGCCAGCTTGCTGTTTTTAGACATATAGTATACATGCTATTGCGCCAAGGGAGTATACCTCAGATGTCTCAGTATCTCAATATTTGTAGGAAATGCATGACACGTTCCGCGGAATTTGGGCCTATTGTGGCAAACAGCATTACGTAATATCTTCAATAATTTTTGATAGCGCCCTTTTAGCAGCAACAAAACCGCATAAATGCACAACTCCGAGATGGTGCAATGAGACGGTGAGAGGGAACTCGATTTTTGACCTAATCATTGAGAAGTCTGGACGCGTTTCTGAAACGAGTGTTTTTCTCTCACGTAATATCTGTAAATCCTTGTCCCATTACTTGTAGTTAGAGCAAACCCGGTTTCTTTTCAAGTGAATTGTAGTAAAATTGTTATCCGCTCCTGAGAGCAAAGTCTGCAAGCTTTCCAACTTTAAAGGGGATTTTCAAAACAGGTCCAGCGTGGCTCGTGTGAGCCTTCTGCTAATGCTTCAAGAGTAAATCAGCAATTTTTTCACAAAAGCTGTTTTCATTTGACAAAGCAATAAGGGATTACAAGCTGCTCTTTCGTTGGGCTTTAATGGAGAAATACGTACTGTTTTATCGACCCTTTTTTAAGCCAACAATATATAGGATGGACACATACGCATATCTATCTACTAATGCCGTTTGTTTGCTCTGCTAATTCGATTACTATTGGTTAACGTGATCTGACAGACACCTACTGTTTGCAACTAAGCCTTCTAAAGGATGACCTGGCACCGCTTCAGCCGCCTAGTGAGGACGGTGTTGCAGGCGTAGGATCTGCAGTTCGATTCGCCATCTGCCCAAGAGAGACCATCCTCCACAAGAGGCGTGCACAAATGGCCCTTGCACAGCCAAAAGAAAGCCATGTCAGAATCAGCATTTTCGGCGAAATTGGTTTGTACATAACAGAGAGAGCATTTGAAAAAACTATCATTTCAGTTTCATAATCCTATTGAAGAATTGATCATCTTACTTAGTGCTGTTTTGCATCCTGGCTCCAAGCTGGCCTAGTTTCACTGAGGTCGACAGGATGTGAAAGGAACTAGCGAGGGTCATGCTTTTCTCTTGTTATGTATTTGATTATATTAACTGGCGGTTTCTGAGCCAAATTTGAAACGAGCGTTCTCTCTATATTATATTATAATTATTACTGAACAAGATATGTGTCATTGTAATTACCACGTCTTCTGTCATTGTCCTGGTAATACTATAATCCCATCGTTGTGCGACCTATGGGGTTTTCGGGGTGAAAAACCATGATAGGTGGTTATTGCAAGATTCCACTGCAGCTGAACTAGCATCATTTTGAAAGTTCTGCAAAAACTGAAACAGATATTACTCCGGTGGTCTAGAATCTCGATTATATGACAAATACTCTTTTACGTCAGGTTGTATGGCACCCAAACATGAAGCTTTCTTTGGGGTCCGCTTTTTCAAACGGTCCAAAACTCTTCGGCGATAAATCCCTAGTCCCTTGGTGATATCATGGTTGCTTACGTATCGGTCTTACTCAGTTCTCGTGCTAATTTCATGACCTTTTTCCACAATTAATCGGTCACTATGCGGATCATCTTTAACATGAAAATTTACAGAATGAAAACAACGAAACCACCTAAGCCGTTTACTTCGATAACGCATTTTAACAATAAACAGCACTTTACGCACCTTCGAGGCGCTCTACCTTAAGCCTGAATAAAAACATTTCAATAAGTTTAGAATATATACTATTGCCAAATCTGAGCTTTCAGGTGAGGCTAAACACGAGTCGACTAATATTATTTGAGATCTGTGGCCTTAAAGCAATCTAGCATCCACAAAATTATATATGTATATATATATAGAGACGATACATCCATATGGATTACTTGATGGCGTCTAGTGTTGCACGCCTTGATCCCAATACTAGATGACCCTCCACCTCACTTAAAGTTTGCAAGTTGACACTCGCTAATTTAGACCTTTGTGGATCAATTAGTTCACGACCCCGCGTAAGGAGCAATTTCTGATAAGCTGTATACGAAACATTTACGAATCGGCATAGTCAGAAATTTATATGACGTAACGCCCGATCTATAACGCTATGCTCAATACCTCTAATAGTTATATCAGCTTGGGTTTATAACTCGTGGATGGAAAATGTCCATATCATTTGTCTTTGTTTGGCTTCGTACGCACCGAAATTAAGCAAGCCTTTTAGGCAGTCCAATGAGCCCCTGAACACGGACATGGTACTTCAGATCGAAGATAACTTTGAATCAAACTTGGAACTCAATATTTCATTTAAATTATTTCGCCAAAAGCATAAATCACTTATATATAATTTATATAACGTCTGCTCGTATATGTTACAGAGTGCGCAATAGGTTTCCCGAGAAACCAGAGCATATTTGTTCTGTACACCTCGTCTTCTCCAAAAGGTGAGTATCCTGAAACGTATATATATATATATATATATATAGCGCACGATCGATCATTTCCAGCATGCCTGTTCTTCGTTCAAATCTGTGCCTTTCGTTCAACAAGATGCACAAATAAGCAGTAGAAAGACAATTTTGAGCCTAATTAATCCTCGATTTGTATACCCCCAACGTGCCCGGAAAGATCGCGAAAACCCTTATATAATTTTAGAAAATACGCAGCGGCAACTTTAACGAATATCATTTTGACGAGTTGAGCTAAACCGCAGTGCTGCTATAAAATACATTTAATACAATCTGGATGTAAAAGTATCTTAAATTCTTTTAATTGTCTGTGAAGCAAACCAGATCTAGATCGAACCATACTGGTTCAGAACTACTACATACTTTCTTGATATTACTTTAAGCTCCGTTCTATAGCTGAGAAGGCAGATGTTGCAAATAATAGTCTATTGACTACAATGTTCTGGACTAGAATCAAGTTCAGATTAAACAAGAACTGAATACTATTATTTAAGTGGATTTCAATTAAGTGTACAAAGATTCTTGCATGTTTGTATACTATACTTTAGTTTGTTCGATATTTGCGAATTTGCAATTTCTGAATCGTCTTATAGGCTGGAGCCTGTTGGGCAGCCGGCGAGAAGACGAGCTCAACGCGACCTTCAGTGCTACTTCACTACTGAAACGAAATTCAGACACGGGATCGTGTGAAACGGTAGCAGTTCTTGGACACCCATTCCACTTTAATTTTACTTCGACAGACGAGAACAATACGCCAACGCTACATTTTAAGGTATATAAACGCATTATTACCATAAACAGTAAATGTTCTGTTTAATTTTTCAACGGCCCATTCTGTTGGACCTTGTCTTCTTTCTAGGAACGTTTACGTATACGTTTACAATCCCCGTTAATGCTGTTAGATAGAAGCTGCCTTAACCTGTTTGGTATAAGCGCATATAAAAGTACTTAGATCAATCACTCAACCCACGAATGGTCTTCATCACAAAACGGTCCATTTGAATATTTAATTTCATATTGATATAGGCAAGAAAAGTAGCCAATAACTTGCCATGTTCTTCAAAAGAACCTGTAATCAAATATAAAGCGGACAACTAGAGTTCAAACAGACTAAATAAACTTTTACTTACGTCTAATAAAGGTACTGGTGATAGCCTTTCGTGAAGCATTCCTGTTCTCGCTGTTGAGTCTGTTCTGTACTTGAGCACAACAAGCTGACAGGCAGGAATCGAACAGAAGTTTTGTGCTGGGATACCATAGTACTTTAGCTAGTATAGTTGGCCTCTGAAGTGGTGCAGAGGTAAAGTGCCTGTTTACGAAACTTGAACCTTAAGACAGAGATTTTGTTTCGCGTCGTAGGTCAGCCTGCTAATGCAATGCTGAAGTAGCTCCAGAAGTAGAAATCGGAACATTCACTCTTTCCAGTTAGCAGAAAAGAAGCAGAAACAATGAACTGCCATTGTGGTCCAATAGCCTCTAGCTTATTTCTGCTTCGGCACTGTTATGAGTGATCAGAAGGCTATGGCCGCCGAGTCGGAGGGTCAGCGTACTAGAGAGCCTGTGTTTTCGCCACAGCGCTATGCGTCCTTCTAGAACTGATTCCTTAACAGGGAAGGAGAACGGAAAGGCTTGTTCCGTTCTCCTGATGAAAACATCATTAGCTGTGTCATGATGTTGCATCACTTATTCCCCTTTTAAAAGTGACGCCATATTCAGACAGAATACTTTAAATAAAAATTAGAACTGAATAGTAAAACGAATCCGAAGGGTAGCGATACGGTATGCCTTGGTAATTTGGACTTCGATTTTATTAGAACACTACACTTTTTAATTATTTTGGGATTAGGAAAAATTAAATTTGATGGGATGTAGATACTAGCAGCTTACCGAAGGAGTTAACGATAGTTCTAAAAAGTCCTAAGGTTGTCAGATGTTACTGGAAAATGGTTTTTCCTACTACAAAAGCTTGGAGAAAAAAAGTTCAGACGACAGCTACAGACATCCTATGCGTCCTCGTTCAATAATTTCTGACAACGGTCTTTGTATGACCAATAACCATGACCGGGATAGAAGCTCAATTCTGAAGAAGCAGCCATCAAACCTTACAATGTATACAATCAAATTGATTTAAATGGAGTATTTTTAACGGAGGCCAACTCAGTCATAGATAACTGTCTGAACGTTTACGATCTTCGCAAAAATGGATAATAAATCAAAAGGCCTTTGTCGTTTCATCAGCGGCATTACGCGTCAGCTATCGTTTTTATCATAGCTTCTCATGGTGGGCATATACCCTTCCTTTCTTTAATGAACAAATCTATCTGTAGACGAAACCTGACTAGATTTGTTCCTATGTTTATTAGAAGCTGATGCAGGCAAAGAAAGCGTTTGTCTGTATCATAGATATCTACAATTATACCTAACGATTGTAATAACCACTGACGATTGCAGGTTGTGCACTTTGACCCAGAAACGGGTCGCTTCCATACGCTAGGTGAAGGTAGGAATATTGTCGACCGAACCGGAAACAGTGTCCTACGAGTGCCACTTATACGCCGTTTACCGGAGGGACTTGTGGCTCGCCTGAAAGAAAGATTTCTCGGAGGCGACCCAGTACTAAGGGGCATCGTCATTAATCAAGTACGCTAAATGTTTGCAGGTTCAACGCCTGATCAATACAGCTTGGTCCAAACTATTTACCTTCTGTGTATAGACACATCTAAGCATACTGAAGAAAATGATTAATTATTTTCATTATTATTATCACTGGACGAACAACAGTAGATATTCCTGTTAAGTATTTTCCTGTATAATAAATAGACCGAGTTTGTTGTATTAATTAAGGGGCGTAACTAGCCCCGAGGTAATATTATATAATGGCCAGTAAATAATAATAATATGGCAAAATGGATAACAGTTATCTATCAATATAGCTAACGATAAGTAATTTTTCCATGGATAATTACCTATAATTTAGTCACAGTACTAATGCCATTTACTACTTTCAGACTATTCCTAGGGAATGTATTACGGAACCAGCTGGAGAGCTTGCTATACGGATCCAGATTGTTCGTCAATCACAAAAGTATCGTCTCGAAGATTTGCTAAACGAGTCCCGTCTTCGTTTGCTCAAATCATCTGGGTAAGCATTACAAATGATTCCCGCTGAATTTTAGTAAAGGAAATATGTACGACCTTTCTGTACCCCTTCAAACTTAGACTTACTTTCCTATCCATTGGTCGACTCGATTTGAATAGATCGCACAATCAAACTGATATGTAAACACACATTAAGGTTCGTTTCGCTTGTGGATCAGACATCTTTTATCGTACGACGCTCACTATACGAGACAAATTGTAATGCTTCGACAGAAACAACCATGAACTATAAAGTCGACACCAAAATTATGATACTAGGCTTGACATCCTATTCCACATAGTTTTTTGTTCCGTGAACATTTCTTTTTTTTTTTTTTGTTTTATTTACATTTTCCGACAGCTTCCTCATGTAACGATTGTCTAAGATCAATCTCTTCATGCATGAAGCTATAGCCACCGTTTTAATAACAACTTTTTGGCGCCTTCAAAGGCCGACAAACCCGCTTTGTCCTATCGCTCTTCGCTCCGGCATTCTTGTCAAAACAGCAATAACTGCATATTAAATGGAAGAGCCCCGTAGGCAGAACGCTACGTGCTCATTAACCAGCTGACTAATATCGTCTGGCTTCTTTTTAGACGGACTCTATCCACGGTGCAAAGTACCCTATCGGCATTCCAAGAAGCGCGCGTTCGCATGATCCAGGCGCGTCAAGAGTAGCGACTCCTTTTCGATAGACCAACGGTCTCTTCGGCAGTACCAATAGAGAGAACGAACAAGACAAACAAATATTCTCTACCCTACTTCGGCCTGATAACGAACTCACGAAAAACCGAAGACGAAATAAGAACGGTGACAACGGGGACGCATCGTCGCTTCTCGCTAGAGGCAAACATTATGTAGAGAACACTATGCGTCAACGTTCGCACAAATCAATACGTGTGCGTGTCAATGGCAAAACATGTATAGTTCTACTGTTAAAAATACTGGACGAACGTTAGGGCATTCCATTCGCAAGTTAGACTGTAACTCACTTGAAATATTTCAAAGTTAAGTACAGCTCGTTCCCTACCCGGTTCGTCGATTAAACGGCAGATCTCTGTAAACGGAGGCTGTATTGTCCGCCACGGATAGGTTCAGCATCGAACGTAACTTCAATATGTAAAAGCAGTGAAATGACTAGTACGGGGCAAGTAAGGCTTAATTTGTAAGAGCTCAATGCCATTAAATATCGAAATGTGAGAATCTTCAAGATCCTCCTTGGGACAAGCTAAATTCCTTTCAGGGCATCCAGTGAGTCCCGATGACTATGATGCTAGCTACAAACCTCCATAGATCATAGCTTTGAATCTTATTGCGCCATATATCCTTTTGAAATAAAACGTGTTTCGATCTTTATCTGACTGACTGCTATTGATTAAAAAACTTCGCCAATACGAAACTTCCCACTTCTTGATGAAGCGGTGTATCATCCGCTGGAAAGATTGAAGAAGATCGTAAACAATCATAAAGGACACTGAACATCTTCAGTGTCCTTTCTGATTGTTTCCGTGATGTGTTCCTTCATAAGAATAAAAAAAATGCTGACCTAATATATTAGTAGACGTTGTATTTGGAAGTGCCGGCTTGGGCTATAATATTTACGTTTGTTTCTTTTACGAAAGAGCTGGTAGCATATACAATAATAGTGACGATGAAGATATTTGTTGCTTCTCTTTTCAAGGTCATTGGCAAACCATAATGAGTAAAAGCTAATGATCGTTTAACTGGAGAATGATACAGGGCAAAAGGGGAGGCTCCTGGAGGTCCGCTGAATAATTTCAATTTCAAGTTATGAGTCCAAATTTCCGAGTCACGATCGCGTTGTATCAGTAAGTGTTCTCCACTTAGTAGTTACTTGAAAAACGGGCCCACCATGTTTTACGTTATATACTATAGGCTTTTAAGCGTCAAACAAAGGAAGCCTCTACTGATCTTCCCTGCTCTGCCACCCTATAATGTTGCCAAGATTATACGTTTACAGGTAGTTAAGGTTTCAGATTGGTGACAATAAAGCGACACCGGGGGAATCCCAGAATGCGACGCGACGATACTGAAAGATAATTTTTAAATGTGTTGAAGCTGAAGTTTCGGCACTGTGGAACATGACCGTGTGCCAAATACGAGCTCTGCTTTTTGATCACCAAATAATGGCTTTTATTATACATGGTGCAGAAACAGAATAAATTCTGTCTAATTCGTGAAGCTCGAATGATTCAATTGATCACAAAAGGTCCTACAAAGCCCAAAAAAAGTGCTGCAGACTAAAATGGATGAATTATTTCATTGTTACAAAATGTTTTTACATTGTAGCGTCACCGACTGCCAGGGTAATCAAAGCTGTTATCTAGCTGTCCATGGGTAACCGATAGCAATAATTTACTTGTTTAAGATACCCTGCTAAAATGGGGCGCAGCAATGTATACAACCCAAAAACTGACCTTTCTGTCGAAGTATCCAGCCGAGATTACGATGCGTCTATGTTTATTTTGCATTATAGACATCAATGCTTGCGCAATACATCAATACAATACATCGCTCCGTACCACTGGCACAATCACTTGACGTTGTCACCAAACAGACGTCATCAAATCGACCCATACGGATGCCATGGAAATACTCCTTTTTGCGAGCTTCAAGGACCCAAACCATGGAACGACAACTCACAACGATCGCGTCATTTCGAAGCGATGTGTATATGGATAGACCATATTGGTAAAATCTATTGCGTTCACCACAGCTGCTAAGATCAATACGATTGTCTCACGTGATCAACTGCTCTAGAGAAAGAAACTTGCTTTCAAAGATGGGCCCAAATAAAAGAAAGAGCCAACCAACAAATATAGGGAGTTACGATACCTCGCACACGGTAAGAACTTAGGACAAGAACATTTGCTCTAAGCAATACTCAGTTGCGATACCGATGGTGTCAGTATATCTTCTTCATCTAGTAATAACATCATTGTCTAAGCAGTTCTGGTAAGCAAATACCTGTAAAAAGAACTTATAAGCACAGATAGAGATAAAACATCTAATCCCGCCCTTTCACAGATACCATATAACATGTACGACTAAGTAAAGCGTACATACGACATATTACGTACATAATGTTACGGC
The DNA here is from genome assembly GCF_002532875.2 of Varroa jacobsoni. NCBI lineage: Eukaryota > Metazoa > Arthropoda > Arachnida > Mesostigmata > Varroidae > Varroa > Varroa jacobsoni. The sequence goes on from NW_019214287.1 coordinate 131,795, forward strand.
TATATTAGCTATAAAGGCTACCGCCTAAACTACATATGGTGACTTAAGAAGTGAAAATGTAAGCATAAAGAAGCTGATTTTTTCATCTTTGTTTTAATTTGCCAGGTACTCGAAGTTCCCTAAAGGATCTATTACTGTAATAACTAATCGACGTTCGACGCTAAAAAGCACACATGTTCCGTAAAATCGTTTATTTTTTGTTGATTTAATAACTATTTACCAGGCCGGGCGTGCAAATATAGGCGAAATGTTTTCGCCTTCAGACGTTCGTTAGCTAGACGACAAATATGTCTTCAGAGATTTATATGCTTGAGAATTCTTATTAATGCTGTTGTTGTCGTTGACCCTTTTGCTCACGTTATTTTTTATCGTCCATACCGAACTCTGCGAGCGTAAGGGATCTCAGGACTGTTAGGGGAGAGTCGATACTCAGTTGCGAATCACTGGGTTCCCATTTGTGCACGTTTTTTTTCCATGCCTTTGCTGTATATCATGTACAAGACCTGTCTATCTTATGTTGACAAAACGTTTGCCATAGAATGCAAGTTTTCTCTGTACGTTGCTAGTGGCCATTTGTGTGCTCCTCTCCGATTACGTAGCACAGTTTCTCCGATGTCACTTTCTCTTATAAATGTTGTAAGCAGAACAGGGTTAAGCTGGTTCAAACTTGGGGAGATTTTTACTGGTCGACAAAGCTTCCACTGGCAGAAGCTGGACACAGGCAGTACACAGCGGTGATAGACGCCACTTATTCTAAGGCTTGCTTGAATAAGGAAGTGCTGTCCCGGTAGGGACACATGGAAACTCTTTTTAGCAGGAAAACAAAAAGGGCCGCCGTTAGCCAAGACCGCATTGTTTCGGGTAATTGCGGACGTCATTAGCCTTATTGACCGTTCCTCAAACTCACCGTATTTATAAACAAATGTCAAATATAACTTGAAAGACTTCATAGCACGTTTATTTATCTAACACATTTTTACAGAAATGTGTTATTTTTTCTGGTCATTTGCTGGTTTGGGAGAAACCGCCGTGAGCTTTGTCTATGCCGAAGTACTGTATCTAGGGAGGTTCAAAATTATGAACCATAAAGACCTTAAAGTTATCCCAATGAAAGTAAGAGTAAAGCCATCGAAATGCCAAACAATAACTAAAGCAAGTACTTCTAGATGAAATGCTTAAAGCGGCAAGAAGTACTTAGACTGAACTGCTTAGGAAATCCTAGGCTTTTCCGTTGTACAAACCTGACCAGAGTTTTACTATCGACTTTTGTTGTCGCTCAAAATAAAACCCCAGTCACTAATAGAGATTATCACCATTCACCACCAACCCATAATGGGGCTCATAACGAATGTTATTCTGTGTTTGCGACACCTTTTATCAGTGTTATAGAAGCATAGCAAACGGCATCGAAGCTGTCTTTTCTCTGGACGGCGGTCAAAAAGCAATCTTCCATCCTTACCGAACACCGGAATCGAAGCCTGCCAAGAACCGTCCCAAGAAAATTAGAAAAAATGTTAATTATAGTATTTGCAATAAGCAAATCTTACAATTATCTTTTACATCGAACAGATTATAGACCACAACTCGGAAACAAGTCGAAACTTCTTCCTACGTTTACAACCAAAGACGGGCTACAATGGTGCTCATTACACTTCGATTAACTATAAATTTTCATCGCATATTGAGCTTCAGACAGACAACTGCTTTATTGAAAGTAATCCAGACTGATCAATAAAACAAAGTAGAGCAGAAACAGTACAGAGCAGTGTTGGTGCTTTCGTTTTTCCAAATGCTCAACTTCTGTGAGTTACATGGACGGAAGTTTGAAGAAGAACTGCAAAATAGAAACAAAGGCAACTTTCTATGACAAACAATGGGCTTAATTACGAGTATCGCGGACATCCGGAAACCACAACAATAGACACGTTTAACCTGATCTGAAGAAAGACGTCCAGAGAGAGAATGGCATGTAATTGTTAAATATCGATCTAACAGGGATCATTACGCGGATTATAGCGGACGGACCGAAGCGTTTCCATCCCATATTTGCGAATCTGAATGCCCAAGGTCCCTACGAGAGATAATGGGTCCTAATTCAAGCGTATGACATAAGTTTTTTTCGAGATTCCGTTCACAATTTTATGGATAGAGAAAGAGTAAACTGAGTATACAAAAAAATCCGCTAAATACCCGAGGAAAATTTTTTAGCATCTCAGCCTTAAAAGTGCCCACAAAGTTGTCTCGGCATTATTGCAATTGCCATTGTGACATTGTGCACCCCTTGATATATATAGCTATCTATACATAATTACCCAAGTACTTTGCCTAGACACTAAGTCTGCTTAAAATTATCTTCTTAGGACATTTCTCAATTCAGCTTCGAAAAGCTCTATCCATTTTGCTATGTTAGTTGCAAGCATTTTTTCTTTTAACAATCAATTAAGAGAACTGAATTATCTGTAATACACCATAGAAGTCAAGCATCACTGGCCTCACACGACACGATCGTCTGCACCAGGTTTACTATGCTGACGCTGTTAAACTTAACGTCTGGCGGCGATTCTGGCCTTTAATTTGGCTGTCCGGATAGACTCACAAACAGAGGAGAAAAACGTATCGCGTGGAACGTCACTGTATGTCGGATACGCCGGTGTTAATAATCATCGTAAGTTACCAACCGATAACTTTAAACAGAGACATAAACCGCGTAAGCGAATGCGCGTAAATGTAGTCATCCTCTGGTATAGAGTCATCTTCATACGCAAAACGTCTCAGTTGACTTTCTGTGGGCAAATGCAAAAACATTATGATTATAATAATAGTGAGAATGATAGTGTTGGTGTTTACAAAAAAATAACATCAATTAATATATTTTTCCTACGATATTTAAACGACCATTGAAAAATATTATTATTTTTACGCCTTAGCTCGTTGTAAGATATTGTACCGTAGAAGCAGGTTACGAATTCCTCAGAGCATAGTGTGCATATGTAGATCGAATGGACGCGACCAGAGGGAGACGGAGGCGGGGTGATGTCGTGAATGAAGCTTATTATTAACCATAATTCGAAATTCCATTTTACACCTTCGTGCCAGGCCTACGTGATCCAGCAGAGGTGTCATCAGATCGAGCTATGTTGAGTGCAAACACAATAGCGCAAAGGTTATTGTACAAGGAATAAATCAATCCCACAGTGGATTCGAAAATCTCCAAAGTACATTGCATCGATAAGAGAGAAACGCCAAGAGGACCGTATGTTACAAATGTTTTACATACAATACTACCGTTAAGTGTTGCTTCAGGCTGCTGGTTTTCACCAACATGAAACGAAGTATAGTTTTTAAGATCATATTATGTGTTCCTAAGTTGACTGAGAAAAAAATGAAACGGGTAACGTGTTTAATAATTAGCTTTATCTATAGTAGGTCCCCCAATAGTGAGTCAGAATTTTCCGCAAGAAACGTCGACACCCCTTACCTTCTGATGCTGCTCTTGGGCGCAGCCGGCACCGGCCCATATTTCAAAACAGTCAACTGCGACATCGTCTTCGACGGCTCGGCAAATAGCTGCAGGTCAAATGGCTTTGCCAATAAACAGATTATGCGGAAGGGGCTTGCATGATCACTAAACATGTTTATGTAAAGATTCAGGATATTTACTTTCATGAGTTCGCTATCGAGTATGTATTTACTATTTCGCGACTCTTTCCGTACATTTGGAAGTACCAATAGGGCGCGTATGTTGGTGAAAATACACACATACGCGCCCTACCGGTTACCAGAAAAGTCATTTCTAAATAACAAAACAAGAAAGATAAGACATTATTATTAAGGTTAATAGGTACCGTTTCATAGGTCTATTGGGGGAATTCCAGATAAGTTAACAGAATCCAGCTGGGTTAGGCTTCTAGTGGGGGCAAGCTGCTGATGTTATATTGAAAAGGGGTGATACCGAGGACTTGTTGACATAAAGAGATTAGCTTTTTCGTTTTAGTAATGCAAAATAAGAGACTGCTTTGCGTGGGGATCTGCCGACGAATATGTGATGGTGCTACAAAAGGTCGGGCCCCTAACAGAGGACAAGAGAGAACGCGAAGGTCCTGGAGACCGGCCTGTGGGGTACAAAAAAACACCTACAAATCGCTCGATTAAATCGAGTTGTTGAAGAGTGTGGAGGGGTGATGAGAGCAGGGGTTACAAGTGAGAACGTGTTTACCCCTTTGGATCTGTCTAGGTTTAAAAGGTTGGATTCATTTGACAACAATAAAGGTCAAATGGTTTGCCTTTGCTTTTTTCAATATTGCAGCGCCCCGACCTCCAGGTAGCGGGCTGGCCTCATGTTTCACTTTTCTCATTTAATATAGTTAAACAAGTCTCCCACATAAACCAGCCCTTTGCGTTCGAATAATGCAATTTCAATGGCCCAAAGGGAGCCCTGTTGTTTTTGTCCATGGAAGATTAATTATGAAAACAGTTGATGAAATTATTGGCAAAGTTGAGCAAGGCCGACACGCACGTAGTTATAAGATTGCCAAAAAATTAGACATCTACCATCAAACATTTTCAAATAACTTAAAAAAGGTTCGATATTTGGGTGCCACATGACTTGACGCAAATTTAATTTTCACAGTCATAATTATAATTGCACACCGAAATTGAGCCATTTCTATTGGGCGAAGAAAAGCTTCATGATCTCTGGCAAAACACGAATTGACGACAAAGCAGGTTATGTTATGTGTTTGATGGGATTGGAAAGAAATTGTGCATTATGAGCGGCCGCCGCCTGATCGATACAGACTCACAACCATACGTTCAAATAGAGTGAACTACCGCCGTTCTCTGCCATGGCAATGCCAGACTACATACATTCTTAGTTACCCACCAAAAATTGAGACAGAGAAGTTAAAAGAAGATTGCCCCGATTTTGTACCAATAATCTATTAACTGTTTTGGTTTTTGCAGAAGCCCCTTAGCAGTTTTAATCCAGTTGCAACAGAGGAATGCAAAAATTATTTGTCGAAATTTTTCTCCCAAAAAATCACAGGTCGTGGTGTTACCAAAAAAATGGCAGAAAATCATCTTATCGAAATCGCGTAAATCGAGCTTATTAATATGTTTCGTACATATGGAATATTTGTTTTAATTTTACCTTGAACACCATCAGTTCTCCTTGACCAATAAAATAAAGCGGACTGGCTTGGCTTTTTTGTTAGTTGGCAGGAACGAGCATTTTATAACCATTCGCTCTGTGTTTATATGCCGTATGTTTATTCAAATGTTTAAACTCTAGTATTTAATTTAATACAATTGGGCCAAGGTTATACGGCAAGATGATCGGTCGGTATTTTTAACGCACAATAGGTATAACTTCACGCTGCGCTTTTCAGATCTCGGCGCGCATCAGACGGAATTTCAGTGTCTTGAAAACCGACTAACGGGCCGCACAGCGTCCGGCTTCCGACGCAACCAAGGTCATCGTGCATGATCGATGCTATTGTCCTCATGTATTCTTTTGTCACGATAGCATTCGCGTAGGGGATCTCGACTGTTTCCTCTGTTCAAAAAGGGTTCAGACGCAAATTCATGGTCATCAGAGCGAAAAAAAACATACATTCCTACGGCTTTTTTCCATGAACCCGCGTACATGTCGTACCCCAAATTCCTCTGTACGGAAAAAATTATGTAAGACGTGTGCTAAAAATGTGCCGTCAGACATCGAATAGTGTTCTGAAAATATTTATAAGCCTGATGATATTTAGAAAACACCAGCTGGCGACAACTGCACGCAATTTAAAAAAAAAAACAAAAAAATTTGTTTGGGCCAGAGCGATAGAGGACATCTTGCTTAAATAAGAATTCGCCTATTTGCCAACCTTCCCGCGCTACAGCGATGCCTCTGCTCACTGATAGCTCGACAATTGGTATGCCTTAAAGTCATTTAGAGATTCGAGGCGACCGAGTTGTCGAGCTGCTTCGTGGCCTGAGCCACATTTCCTTTGTTGAGCCGGATTTTAACCATATAACGCGGAACTAGTGCGGTTTACTTAAGCTGCTCCTATTAGTAAATGCCATGCTCCTTTGGCATATAGGCTCTAATCACCCAAAGAGCAGAACGTGCTATGCAGTTCTTCGAACGCTGCCCAAAAAAAAACCCTGATTACTCGAAATTTTTGAGTCTTGTTCTTGTTTAGCGCTACCGGGGGGTGATTATCGATTATGCAATAGTACTAGTAACTGTTTCGTGAATTCGTCCGTACTGCCGGCCATCTTCCCGCTGGCACCAATATGAAGCGTACCGGCTTAGTTCTGTCATTGGCTGACAGGAACAAGCACGTTATAGCAAGTCGATCTACGCTTATGCCATCGTACCCATGTATACATTAAACTATAAGATCTGATGTGACAGTATACGGTTTTTATGTATACTTATATATAAAAATGGTCCTTGATGACGTGACTACCGCATGTCCGCCAGCCCGCCTGAGTTCATTATTTAGACATTGGTTGCCTCAAAGAGTGTAGCGGTGGTTTTACATCTTTTTGGTTATATATATACATATATATATACACTTGGCAGCATGGTCAACAAGAACTATTTTAGAGCATACGCGTCAAACATGTTTTCTTAATCACCTAGACCAGAAACTGAGGAATATGACGCAACCGACCTAGGTCACCTTTTTAATTTAAGCAGGAAAACATGCAGTTTCATCAGGACCGTTTCCGTTTCACTGACATCTCACTAAAGATGGATTATAAATTGAACAAGCGAAATTGAAATTGATAACTCAATGACCATTCGGAATGTATCGACTGTTCAGCAGCAATTTGTAGCTAATTTCAAATGTCGAAATAATGACTATATAAACAGAAACTACAGACGGCACTAAAGAAGCAGTAAAAATGGCAGTGTTAAGGTAGATTAACAATTAACTTCTATAAAGGGAATAACAGCTTCGAAAGACGGCAGGAAAGGGTCTGGCGGCTTTAAGAAAGTACATATAGTCCTTAAATACATGATTCTTGCTTCCACAATGTTCTTTGCGTGCATGACCGTTGTAATAATAATCAACCATGTTTCATGTTGTATTGAAGCCACATTGGCTTTTCTTTATCATAATGTGTCTTTTTCGCCATGCGAGCTAACCGCCAGAAAAATCAAAATATTCTATATGATCCAACGCGTCAAATGACTTTCCACTCTTTGATGAATATACGGAGCACCTGATGACAACTACTCTATTTGGTGACTTCTCGAAATCCGGTGGCTTGGACCACTCACTAAAGGTCAGCTACTATGGCCGCTATCCCTACCGGCGTTCTGTAACTACGGTTAGAATCGTCGATACCTTTTGGGAATGATTCTCTTAAACTGAATAAGTGTTAACCACGTGGCCGTCGCATAGATTTGGAACACATTTATATAAGTGCGTTCCCATTGAGAAAATGGCGTAGTTATTCAGAAGTCGTTTCCACCGTAAGTATGGATTATTTTAAGCTTCTTCTAGTGCGACACTTTCTCCGGCCATATTTGTTTAAATCACACTATTTTCAAATTTGGTACATTGTGGAATTTTATATTGACATGTTATAGAAGATGTGTATTGGTATCAGCCTAGAACACGCTGGCGGTCAATTAGAAATCTTTTTCTCGTCATCCCTTGTAGAGTAGAAGTCATGCTGTTTACACAATGCTTAAGGTCGCCGCTACTGCCATGTAACTGCTGCTCCGTGGGTTAGATCAGGTGCCTTTTGCACTGGATTACAGTACCCTTTAATATCCAACTTCGACCAAATCAGTCCAGCTTAAGGTCAGTCACAAACGCTACTTTGACATTTCATAAGAATGTGTTGCTTTCTTTAAGGTCAGCGGGTGGGTCCCATGATAGGTTCCTGCGAAACGTATTTGCCTGCTAATTTGTGGGGACACTTTGTCTAGATTCGAACCCGAGCATAGACACACTTTGTTTTTGCTATAAGCCAGCCGTTCGATGGAATGCCTAATGGCAATACCGGACGAGAAACTCGAAAAATGGCTGTTAACAGTCTTTCGCCAACATAATTTGGTATACAGGAAACAATCTTTTAACATGCGGGTATAAATTAGTAGAAGGCCAAATCATGTGAAATTTTATTGTAAACTAGCGAAATCATTATAAAAACATATGTCGCTATAGTTCGCTACTACAATTTTAAGCTTTAAATAATATAGTTTATTAAAAAATGAGCAGGTACGAAACCGTGTCGATCTGTATCATCTCTCGAGATACGGATTCCTCCCTGAAAGCATGCCTATCTTGCAATAATTTGTTAGAAGAACATACTAAACAGATTTTTCACTTGTCATTGATCTAACGAAGAGGTTCCAAGGTTCCACTATCAGGTAACAGGATGTATACAACAAAATCAGATTCTACCTCCATAGCATTAGCTCTACGCTTACGATCGTACCAAGTTTCCTTTTCCGATCCAATTTTCCCCCTAACGAAAATGTTCTGGATTTATTTAAGCATACCGCCAGTGAAGCTGCAGCTGCCTCTTCACGTTAAGCCTCTTCGAGTCCACACCATTGCTGCAGAGTTTTGTTCCAAAGAATACGAAACACCAGAAAGGGAATCTTTAGCACTAATCTTTTTTTGTTTCTGATAAAAAAAAACGGTTGACGCAAGCTGCCGGTAAGACATATCGTGTGCATAGGCCCAAAGCATATAATTAAAAAATAATACACTTCCTATAATGAAGAGGATATTAAGCTTTAGAACCAGCCGGGGCGTTTGTGACTCTGATAACGACGAGTATGAATTGAAACCCAGATCGTCATTTAGAAGCGACCAAAATAATTTTCGATGCACCAGACGAAACAAAATGGATCCATGTATAAGGCGAGGATATAAATGTATGGCATGTGGCATGCAAACTTCATCAATATCTTTGTTTGATGCAACCTATATTATCATAGGAACAAAGAAGGTCTATGAGAAATAGATTCACTTATTATACGGAGTCATCAAGAAGGAATTATTTTTTTTACTAACGTGGCTAAAAATATGTCGCCGATTATAACTATATATATATATATAGCAAATGGTAATTTTAAACACAGATTAAAAATATTTCAGAATTTTTTTGGACTCTAGTTGAAATTCTTTCTGACCTACTCGCTCATTTACGTATACGTCAGAAAAGCCCTAACCGTGTTCTGCGTCTCCGCTTTTCGTTTTGATTGGAAATTCCAGATGGAGCGAGAGCGTCAACAGATCAATATATCAAAGGCATAAATGCCGTATTTAGAGCAACACTACGTACATAGATATAACATGCCATGTTGCGTATAATTATTTTTGTAATTCGTAAAGAAAAAATAATAATAATAAGTTTGGTAAAGCTGGATTCTTAAACTAATTCATTATTCAATATTACAGGTAGATAGACACACAATATTTTGTTACTCTCTGCGCACATTTAATGTAATACATAATTTTTCGATACTTAATTTAGATCTCCACTGCAGTCGTGACCAATGTCCCGTAGTTAGCCGGACCAGTATACGATCTACATATACGAAGTCTATCGAGGAAACTCATCAGTCATCCAATGCATGTGAAGCATCTATCTGGGCTGCAACTGATCAAACATCGATTGTTAGAACTTGCATATAGAAATTGTCTTTGAATGCTCGTCTTGTACCTGTCCAAGGCTGTTACTCATTGATTGAAAACATTGAACGCATTTAAATGTCGACGTCTCTAGCGTGATTCGAGCAAGACATATTTACGAATCATGGATAGCAGTGGACGAGCGTGGAATTGTTGCTTATTAAATTTTAAAGTAGTCCGACTGAAAAGAAGCCTCGAAACTTAGGCTAACGTCAACTTACGACGCAATCACTTTATCTTTCTAATCTAACTAGCTCTCACTTTAAGTAATTTGTATCAGACAGTTTTTATTTATGCGTTGCAACATTAACACGGTTCAACCGCGCGATGAACGTGTCAGCTAGGGCTCTAGTCTGCATGCACGTGCAAATGTACGGCTGGAATCTCGGCACTATTGAATGTGCGCGATTGTTTTGGCAAAAAATCGAAAATCACGGCCTTTTAAATCGAAAATTTAGTCGAAAGTGATGTAGACAGGGACCGGGCGGGACACATAACTATGAAGTCTTTTTGTTAACATACTATCTGCAACACATATAAAGTTTCCTGTATAATCAACCAGTATCTAAAATGTACCTATTTTGTGTGTATGTTTTTTTTTGCTACTGGGTTTTTGGTGTGCGCCACGAACTGTGTTCGTGCATTATAGCCGTTTGTTTTCATACTGAGTTCTTATTGTCTTGCTCTATCTACAAGGATAATTATGATAAAGACAGCCTGCATCGCTCTAAGCAAATGCAGCACTAACAAAAGAGACGGGAATGTTGGCAGTAAATCGTGAACTTTTTTTGGCAACCGTTAAAATCAAAACAAACTCGTCCTCGTTTCGTGGTGACAGCCAGCCAGCCAGCCAGCCGAACCTACGCTTAACAGCTACATCCAATGTAAAACTCGATGCGTATATTCGAAAAACCGCCGCCTGACGTGAGAGACAGTCACGATGATGGGCATTCGTTTTGTTGGTTCGGGCACTGTCGGTTGAGCGGAGTTTCCCTTCGTCGTCGTTTTTGTTGAGGCCATCCTTTCTGCCGACATGCACACAAACAGATATACAGACCCCACCCTCTTTACCTAACATTAATTCTAATACGTTACTTCCGACCAATCAGGGGGCGTTCTGTCTGTTGCTAGCAGACGAAACGCTTGGCTCATGACGTCACAAGCGCTTGCCGCTGATCAGCTGTTGGCTATGGCTGCGTCGTTAGTGGTGCCAAAGGAGAACGGATGGTACAGGCTCAGCGCTGGCTCTCTCTACGCGACGTCTCCGTAGCATATAGATAGATTCATAGCACTGCTAGCAGAACTAGCCAGACACATGCACCATCGAAAGGAACGGTCGACTCCCCTAGGCAGAGCCTAGGAAAGTGCTCAGTCACTCATCGTGGCAGCAACTATAACAATAGTCCTACCGAGACCATCGTAGTAGGCTGGTAAAGTGGCAGCATCAGCAGTCGTAGGGTGAGTGGGCCTGCCGCCGCTAGCCGCTGCATTGCTGAAAGCGATTACGCGCTGCGTGCCTGCCTGCCTGCCTGCCTTTTGTGTGTATATACGTGTGTGTACGTTTATGTTTGCTGTGTATGTAGTGATTCGATCTCCTGTAGAAGTGCAGTACAGAACGCAAACGAGCAGACAGACAGCCGCACGTACGGAATACAGAACAAACAAACATACTATGTTATATGTTATTTACTCAGTTCAATGCTGATTCGTACGAAGTAGCAACAGTGGCAGGAACAACGTAGTGGGCAGTTGTCGTCGCGGCTGCAACTACAGCTGCGAGCAGCAGTCGTAGGAACACTATCGTTACTGTAACTAGTTAACGTAGCATAGATATTGATCGAATACAAACAGGTAACAGAAACGATTCAGGACAAACGGTGCCTGTATGTTTTTATGTGAGTGTGTATACGATTGACGGCCGGATACGATTTACACTAGCAAATTCACCCTAACCAGAATGTTACGTTGGCCATGCCCTATCTCGAAGGAACTCCATTCGTTTCTGTACCTAAATGACGACCCATTCGTTTGTAGGTTCGTTCGAAAAATGAGCGACTTTTCACGAACGATCTTATCAGCGGCCATTTGCTGTTACGCGACGACTCGTTTGTACGGCTCGTGCATGCTTTCGTTGTCCGCATGAGAAAAATACTGTTGAATTAATTGTACTACCTTTATTATGCTGTGTCACATAGCTGACGCTGATCGCACTGATGGTGATGACGTGAACGTTACTGCTGTTGCTGATACCTCTGCGACTCGTATTCCTGTTACTTCGAGTACAACTGTTGCCGTCTTTAGCAGGAGCATATTACTCCCGTTGGTAGCATCATCATCAGTAGTATCTTCTTCGTAGCAGTAGAATTAGCATTGTGGTGGTGATCGGTATCATCACGATTCCGGACCAGCGATGGCCATAGTGGTGGTTTCGTGTCCTGTCTGACAACCCTGTTACCGTTTTGCTGGTCTGAATATCATCTGAAATAGTATTAGTTCTGATACAGCAGCAGCAGCAGCAGCAGCGACAACTTAGACGTCCCGACGGAGACACAGAATAGCTGGGACCCATTATCACAATCATCATCCAATGGACGACGTGAGAGTGGCATTGCCCGACAAAACCGGTGACCATTTTCAGCTCGGCGGAAATTTCTAATGTTTTGTTACAATGACAGTGCAGTAGCAGCGCTAATAGGATCAGGCCGCCAACTAGAAAACAAGGCCGGCCACTGATGATAACAATGAACGAAACAAACTACAGTTAGCCTTTTTAGTATTTTTATAATCGGTCTTCTACCATATTCGTGCGTTCACAGTTTCATTGACTGAATCATTTTGCAGTTACGAGGGTAGAAAGCGTACTGTGTTCGTGGTCAATGATAGTGATTCTATGATGGTCCGATGCGCCGTGGGTGCCGTCAATTTGGGAGAATTTTGCGTTTGTTTCATCGATGTGCAGTTATAAATGTTTGTTATCTCTGCGTAGATTGTGATCTCGATTGAGCTGTTTCTGTGCCGCTGGTACTGTTATAGACAAAGTCAAACTGTGGTGGATTCAAAGATCTAGCGGCGCGGATAAACGCGAGCAACGTATTCAACGTCGAACGTAAGGAAACATTGTTCGAGAAAGAAGTCTGTTCTTGTTACTATCATGATCATTATCAGCATCGTCATCAAAAGCGGAACGCCTTAGCAACATTATTACCGGAACCTTAACACACCATCCGCTGCGATTGTTGATGCTGTCTTGTGTGTTTGTTTTCCGGCGAACAGCGTCGTTCTCGTTTCTTTTGAGACGACGACGACGACGATGACGACGACGACGACGACGATGATGATGACGACGGCGGCGACGACGACGACGACGACGACGACGACGACGACGACGATGATGATGACAGCGACGACGACGACGACGGCGGTGGCGGCGACGACGACGGCGACGACGACGACGACGACGAGACGATAGAAACAAGAGTAACAGAATGGGTCAAGTCTTTCGATAGTTCGACCAGTAAAGTACGTATGTGCGTCAACAGTGGTGACCGTGCGTTCGTGCATTGGCGTCTGGGCAGCGGATGCGGCGTTGGCAACTAATTACTCATATGCCGCCTTGATCAGCTACACTACCACGTAATGAACCAGCCAGCTAACTAGGGTCGTGTGCGTTAGATTATATTGTACAGTAACTACGTACGGGAGTTTATCCCATCGCAGTCCTACAGACCTCATCCCCTCGGCAGAGCTTAGCAGCTGAGCCGCCTCTTTAATGTTACAGCAGAAAACGCCGGACGCTAATGTTGGTCAGTGCAACGGAAGACCAACGAGCTCATCGTGGTGAGTGAATGAGTGTGTGAATGAATGACATCTGTCGGTCTACTAACGAATAGTCGCATATAGGACAAAAACCTTCAACAGAGGGCCCTCGAAGGGCGTCTTGTCGTCGTTCCGAAGTTAAGGTGGTGGCGTGTCGGCATTAATGGGAGCGCGCCAGTAAGGGCGTCGCGGGCAGAAGTGAGGGTGGCGGCCAGAAACAATCATCCGCCTCCGGACGACGGAGGGCTAAACGACGACGGCCCGAGTCTACCTAAACGAGCCCGTCGGCATCGGACCAACAATAGTAGTACAAGCACACAGCAGCAAAACGCGGGCTTCCTACTTTCTAGACAGGGCTCTCGTCGAACACCAAGGCAGAACGCGATAGCCGCAGACAACGGAGGTGATAACGAACAGCCGAGTAGATCGGTAACCACTCGAGCAGCAGCAGGTAGCCAGCTCAACTCCTCTTTGACCTTAACGCAAGATATAACAGCTTCCGTGGTAGCAGTGGAAACAAGAATATTAACAACGAATATCCATAATAGTAATAGTGCTGGCGGGTCAACAAGTAGCGCGGCTATGCAGCATAACGGCAACAACTCAGGCCCCGCGCATCAGCGCCCCGCTGCACTCACGCCCAATACGAACGGGCACGTCAATTCGGGTTTAGTGCCGGCGACTAACGGAAATGTCGTCGTTACCACCATGAATGGTCAAGGACCATCGTCGAATGGCAATGTGGCCTTGGCAGAATTTGAACCCCCGTCCGCGCCGCTCAGTCCCCTCGACCCACGCAACCCTCGGAGTGCCATCGAACGAGACATAATCAAGCTGATTGGTCAGCATCTACGCAGCCTCGGCTTACAGTAAGTAGCGACAGCTCAATCAACAGTAACAAATTGTCAAAGAACGCACATAAACATCCGCTACTAAGTATGTGATAAATATGCACATGCAGCGTGGATAAACATGCAGCTTGGTAACTTAAACATCGCTTGAAATAGGCGAGTCGTCTGTTGACAATACTCGGTAAACTTATCAAAGTAGAAATAGAATTATAGGCAGAAATGCCTTTTATATAGACTTCGAGTGGAGCAAATATAAAAGTTCAAAATGTTTTTCAGAATGCAAACGCTAGCGTTTGAACAAAGTTCGCCTGTGGTCCAGTTATAATTTTTTGGCCTGTACTCCGAATTCATCTTGATCAGACATATCAAATGTGTTGAGAGGAATGGACATAGACCACGTAGTTTATATGAACCATCTTGATTCTTGTGATTTGCCCTATTTGAAATGGATGTAAGTACGTTTATTTATTATTATTAGACAGCTTTATTTGCCCAGTAGAGGTGTGTGTGTGTTAAAAATGAATTGGAGAAAAGGTATAGACTTTTCCATAGATACTTCATCATTCATCACAGTTACTCGTAGATTATTGTAAGGTTAATCTAATCGAACACAGTAAAGCAATTGCCATGAAATATGTTAGACGGATGCACGAGCTGAAGATCGATTTTTGCAAAGCGCATAAAACGAAGTGGATCATTAACTCTAAACGAGATACGTCGACCGATTACGTTCATCATCTGGGATGAAACCCAGCACGCAATTGGGCTGGGCAATGCGATTGGGCCTATGCGAAAAGCCGTGGGAACTACACTGTATTAAAAAAGTGTCATCGATGGTAAATAAGTTTCGCTAAATTTTATGACACATAAAACAGCTAAAAGCCTATTTTCGCTTGATGAATCAATACGGACTACCTATTCACTTTTGGGTTTTAGGATGGTTAAGCTGTCCAGGTCTGTTAAACAACTTGTATAGTTGTTATATAAGTTGTTATTATTTATTTAATTCTATTCAGTTTTCACAATATGCTTGCGATAGTCACTTGGAGTTTCTGGGTAATTTTTGATGTTTTTGCTTGCTGTCCGACTTGTGGCATACAAGTTCGATAGGAGCAGCGAATACTTTAGGAACATTTAGAGCACAGAGTTGCGAGCGCTATTATTGAACTTCCAAAGAAGAGAGGAAAAAATGTTTGTAATTAAAAACAACGTTATACTAAACGTATATTGTCAGTTTATTAAATACAATGGAAAATACTGACTCAGAGATATCATTATTATAAACTAGTCTAGCCTAGGGCAAAACAAAGGTACTATTGGTTAATTCGGTGTAAGCAAATCATTTCTTTCGACAAGGCATTGCTGCCACTGTTGTGGTTTTTTCTTTTTAGGAAAAACTGTGAGCAGAAAACCATCCCGTTTGACTTGAGTATTCTGTTACAAAGCAGTGATGCAAAAATAGTATTTTTTTTTTAACCAGGATTTATATATAACACGAAGTATGGAAATATTCCTATCCAGAGGATGCCTGGGCAAATTATTAAGGCTGAGGCTTAATGCCGCGGTTCAGCCGTACGTACGTACGTTGACGGGTGCATAGAACTGAGCCGCGCACCATCAACAGCGCTTCGAGTGTAGCGAGGTAGGAAAGTCACAGAACACTTAGGTCATCGAGACATCACATCTGGAACAAGTATTGCACCAAACGAGTGCATATGCACCACCTTTAGGTGATTCCGGTAGGGGCAGGGAGGAACCGGGTCTCTATTTCTATAATATAAGACCGTCCAGACGAATACGATCCATGATCGACCTTATACTCTAAACGTATATATAAGGAAAGGCCGAAGTTTTTATGAAAAACATCATTCAGTTTCACTCGTATAAGGTATCTGTGTAACGGGACGAACGGGGGGTAGGCCATTTTGACATGGCACTGTACCACATCGAGAGGACTATTTTTGATCAAAGCTTTTCAAAATCTTTCGATATTAGAGAAACAGGACAATAGTTTTTGGTACACGACCCTTGTTCCTTTATGTATCACTGTTATGTAGTCATTCATTATATAGTTCCGGAATATATACAATAGTTCCGGAATATTGCTTTAACAATATAGTCACTCAAATAATCGAAGCGAATAAAAATACGATAAAAAATCTTTGTAGAAAACAGGTTATGTATGTACAAATGTATAGTTGCATTTTGATTTTCTTGTTTTAGGCTAAAGTACGGCTTTGTCAATTTTTTCTTTTAAAGTTCTGTCGGAGCAGTCGGGTTGGAGTCATATACCCGTTTAAGCCGGGATTTTAAATTGCATGTACATGTCTTTCATTCTTTAGCAATTATAAATTACGATGCCGACCAAATCTATTATTTTATAGTTGGGTTTCTTAACTAGTGGATGTAGATCCGCAATCAAATGAGAAAAACATAATTACGATCACGCTCTGACTAGACAAACAGATTTAACTGCGTCAAAATCAATTAATAACAGTAGGTCGTTTGTTGATCAAGAGGCATCGGGTGGATCAGATTCGAATTGAACGAGCGCTTGCTGATACAGTAGTTTGTTTTTTGCGTTAACAGGGAAAAAAAGAAAAAAAAATCGTAAATTAGCTAATCTTTTTTAAAACCACTGATAGTGAATTAACACTGATAATAGCAACATAACATTTTGCACGTTGTCTGCACGAAAGTAAAAAAGTCGCCAGCGTTGGTCACATAGTGATAATCAAAAAGCGTAAGGTACCTTGTACCCGCAAAAAAAGAAGGATTTGCCGGGCTTTAATACTGGTTGTCATTTTTGGTAAATATGCAATGTAACGTTATTAGAGGATAATTATAACAAGCCTGCTATCTAATAGTGCTTGACAATTCTATCTAATAACTAATAACATTCTTTGGCGTATGTATCGAGCACCCCAGGCTGTTACAGTGATAATAGCGCTCTGTCAGCTTACGAGAGATTTGTTTTTACGGGAAAACGCATGGCGGGTGTACGGTTTTTTACCCGCGAGAAAACGTTACGGAACGCACTACTACCCGTTCGTATTCGGTTGCATACGTTTTTCATCGAACTTATTTCCAAATCCTCCATGCATACTTTCATCAATGCAATAAAAGTGTTAGTAGATACGTGCCATGCTTCATTGATTGAATACACATTATATTTAGTGCTATGATTATCGGCGTGGCGTCGTGCGCGAGATTTAAAGGCGCCTAGCAAGTTTCCAACGACACATGTTGACTAGGTTGTCATGACAACGGAAAATAATCTACAATGTAGTCCAAGCAGATTTTATACGCACCAAAAATGGAGTTTGTCAGGTACACGGAGCTGATAGTCGATTTCTCTTGGCTTGGCAGCTGACGGTGAGCTAGACTTTACTCATTTTGAGAAAACACGGGGAATTAGAATTAGCGAATTTTCTTTGGCATTTTTGGTACAAACAAACAAACACGAAGTGGAACGAGTGCGAATCATACTTCAAACCCTCGCATAGAGAGCGGACGCTTTAATTTCGATTTTATTACTTTGGTAAACTCCAGCTAGCGAATTCAAAGTTACGTTAGCTGGAAAAGAAACACTTCTTATTTCCCATCAGTCCGAACACTTATTATTATTGCCTTCCAAACCTCGCTGGGCAACGGTGAGCAATTTCCCCTGTTTCGTCGTTACTCGTTGTGATTTTATTCGCATCTTATAGATGCATATGTTATTACTACGCACATATATTATCTTTGTGACAGCGTAGCAAGAGGAGAAGAGGGCGATAACTTGTACCAAACAAACTTGAAGAAATATTTAGAGACCAGGTAATGATGACAAGTCGAAAATTGCTTGGAAATCCAATAAAGATTCTGGTAGGCTTAAGGTGAACCCCGGACAAGACAAAAACCTAATACGTAAACATTGAGTAGGCAGACTAAAATGTTTATAGTTTGGTTGGTGGATGTAGCTTAAGAAACTATATCTGAAATAGTTCATAGGGTTTTGTTTAATGTCCATGCTGCCTCTAACGTATGTCTCAAGCGCTCTATATCTCTGGCTCCATACGACTATATATTAAAGTAATGGTATTTCGGAAACTGCCACGTAGATAGACCTATCAACCAATGCTTTTTGAGTAACAAGATGTGCGAATTCTGGAAATGACTTAGGTTGGTTTTAATTGTTTTTGTGCACAGTTTGCTTGAACCGAATAAAAAAAGTGGGAGCTTAAAAATACAATGCTTTGCTCGAAGCAACAATAAGCGTACCAATATTAATTCTAAGACTTTTGCAAGTGTACAAGCTTTATGGGTATCAGCCGTTATGTTCCTCTGTTTATAAGCTATAGAGACATACACGACTCCTGCCATACACGACTCCTGCCATTATTGGAACAATGAACCTAAAAGATCATTTTCGCTGTGATAAGCCTTTCCTTCAGATAAGTTCGATCAAATTTGGATAGACGTAAGTCGAAAAAAGCGGATGTGAGTTATAGTTTTCAACAATCAAGTTATGAGGGATTACCGTCATGGCGTCTTATTATAGTAGAAATGATTTTTGCATCTTTACATTAAAAGTAAAGCAGCACGATTAAGGGGTTCTACAAAAATCGAACCAAATGATAATCCGATGGTTCAAGGTCCGTATTATACGGTGGATGCGTCAAAATTTTTCATTTAAACTCTCTCATTTTTTTCCGAGCAACTTAAAATCCGTGTCGTTTGGCACTGTCATGGAGGGAGAGGGCGCTTTTTGTATTCATTAATTCGTGCGGGGCTAAGTCAATCCGTTTTGCCAGGCGGAAACTCCAATTCCACTAAGTGTATACCGTCACCATTTTTTGGCTTCAATATGTGGCGCTACAGCTTGACCACATTCGTTATGGATCCGAACACGATTGGACTCTGCTCCATCATGAAAAAATCTCACCAGCTAAAGGTTCTATCGCAAAGGAAGAAGTGCGTTCTAGAGAAGATCTCATTGTCTTGTGCTCAATACGGTATTCTAGTGATTTTTGATTTCTTATTAAAGTAATAATGGCAATGTTTATTTGGCACAGTTTTTGCGCTGAATCACACCGATCCATTATGATTAAATCATCAGCTCGCTTCCGTGTTGTATTATTCTATGTCGGCTTTGAGTCGATTTACTATCGGTAACCAAAACACTGCCAGCGAAAATAGGGAAAAGCCGAGGATCTGTTATGGGAAACTGAGTATGACGGATAAAATATCGGACATTAAAAGTCGACTTTATAGTAAGGACCAGAAATACTTATTTAGTAACAGTGTACGTTTTTTTATAACAAAAAAAAATCTTATTAGTTTGAAAAAGATTAGCCGGACTATATATACGCTGATTTAATATAATTTATTTGATATTATTTATAATAATTATTTATAATATTATTTATTTGATTTAATATAATTTAGGTGGTAGCTGTCAACTTTTGCCAATACACCTAGTGTTAACAGGCTTTTTTTTTGTTTGCTATAGAAATTATAGTTTCTGTGGCTCGAAAAAGGCAGGGTCTGGCAACGGAACTGGGAAACGTTGGTCAGAGTCATGAACCTCGCTATATGTGATCATAAAAAAGTGTTATAAAAAGATGTTATAATAGCTTACCACTCGTCTGCTACCAGGGAAGTATAAAGAAATTTTTGGTAAAATACTTTCGAACATCAAATCAGTCCGTCGCCCAGCTTTGTATAGCGTTGAAGATGTATCAATTTTTCCGAATATTCGAAGATACAAGATTAATTTTCCTCAGTTAGTCCTTCAAGTCTTCCATTGGAAGGAATATAAAGTTTTAAAACAGGGGGATAACATGGGTTGTTTTTCCTATTGCCTCGTACCAAGACTATTAGCGATAGTAGTCCGTTTTATAAAAATAGTTGTAATCATCGTATATCATTGTGTTGTTGGAATGTTGATATGGCTGCATGCTACAAAATCGTAGCGCACCAAGTAGAACTTCTTAAGCCCATGTACTAACTTAATAATATCATGAACTGCTCGGGCGCCTCCTGGAAGCGTTAAGCTATCCCTCCAACAACGGCTTAAGTTAAGTGCCATTTAAGATAATATTTCATGCACAGCTGCTTCTCTGTGCTTAAACACTATCTATCTGGTTCACAGGCTGATAGTTGAAACACATTGTTCCAAAGGTTAACCCATCAACTTTGTAACGATCAGAGTCTACATTTACAAGCTGATTCTCAAGGGACAGTCAATGAATCTGCATATAAGTTCGTATAGCGATACTTAGACTTACCCAAACTGTCTGTAATGAAATTTATTGTCTACCATAATTGGCAAGGTATTTTCGAACAGTGATATCTATAGGCAAATATAACGCACATAGAGAAGACCGTGTATGTAATGTAAGTTCGTGAGCAGTCCGAGGATTAGGCTCTAGGAGACGAGCTTATATCGAAGCATATCATGGCACCAGTGTCGTGATTTTACACAATTTATTTTGTTTTTAGCTTTCACTAGCGTTGTAGGACACACGAGCAGGTGACGTGTATTACAGTAGCATTTAGGCAGGTGTTTCGATGGTTCACAATGATTTGATATTGATGGTATCCAATGATACATAGCCGTAATATGTGCGTTTCATTAGCGTAACAGTGCCCTCTTTACCAGTAGGGTAAACTAAATGTCATAACTGCGATGTGGAAGAAATAACCGTGTTATTTGGCGGTCATTTCAAATTTCAGCCGTACAGTATCGACCTTGCAGGAAGAATCTGGCTGCTCGTATGATCACCATCTCGCTGTTAAACTTCAGCGTCACGTAATGGATGGAAAGGTCAGTAAAAACCCTGTGGGATGTTTGTGACATATAAGAAAGACATAGTTCATAATTATACCAATATATTCATTATATACGA
Source organism: Varroa jacobsoni (assembly GCF_002532875.2). Lineage (NCBI taxonomy): Eukaryota > Metazoa > Arthropoda > Arachnida > Mesostigmata > Varroidae > Varroa > Varroa jacobsoni. The sequence goes on from NW_019214287.1 coordinate 153,011, forward strand.
AGGATAGACATATTTAATATACTGGAATTATTTAAAGGTTAGGAGCCTGTATGTCCCATAAATTCAGCAAAAAGTACAACTAAATACGGCTTTTTATCACTTGCAACATTTAGCCTGGCATTGAGCAACACATAGCCGCAGTGACAGTTTTCTACGTGACATTGTCACCGCTAACGAGAAGTATCCTTATGTCTATACTCCAAACTCCGGAGGTCAACGAAATCTCTATCCCAAAAAGATATGATTTATGATTGTTGGGACCGGAAGATCTTACTAGCTGCAAAATTCTTGAAAAAAGCAAGACGATTAACATATATAATTGTACAACTGAGCCATATATTATAAGGATATATATATATAAGGATATAT